>NC_072380.2:139319423-139619903 GCF_028885625.2 Pongo pygmaeus
CATTCCTGACTCCCTATGTTCATCTTTATAATGCAGGGGGTGTGGAAGCCTGCAAACTACACTTCATAGGCTGTGATCAGCTGCCTTCTGGTTGGGCTCTGCCAGTGAAAAGCCTTGGGACAGGACTCAAATGCTGGAGGGAAGAAGTTTGATTTTGCATTGTTTTGGTTTTGTTTTACCCCTGCTTTCACGGATGCCTCCCGCAGTGGTGACACATCGGTGGAAGTGCAACTTCTGGCCCCCTCACAGCTTCAGGGACCATCTGATAGCAGTAACAGCAACTGCACCTCCAGATCAGAAGCACATGCAGGCTGCCTGCTAAGAGCTCCCTGGCCTCTGAATTTCTCCCTTCTCCCTTTTACTCTTCTACCTCTTCCAAAAGATTGTAACCAACTCCCCGTATTAAATCCCTCTCTGCTGGAAATACCTCCAGTGCAAACTACTTTCTTAACTGGGCACTGATGAGTACACCATTTAATGCACAAGGAGACTGAGATACAGAGAGGTTAAGTAACTTGTCCCAAGGCAAACAGCTAGGAAGAAACATAAAGCAGAAATAAAGAAAAAGAAAAAAAAACAAGGTATTGAATTAAGTCAAGGTTTCTTAAGCATGTCATGCAAAGCCCTTCATAATTATCTTCCTCTCTCCATCCATAGTCTATGGTCTAGCTGGAAAGTGACACCTAGCAGGAGATTGTGCTTGGTTGTTGTTTTTGTTAATGAATGAAGGAATGAATGCCAGATGTACCATACTTGTGTAAAACCCCAGCAGGATATGTGACTGCAGTGGACATTGCATGAATCAGTGAATAAATAAATAATAAACAAATGAATAAACTCCAAGCACAAAACAAATCGACCTGGGTAGCAATTTCCTGCCTCTGTGTTCCTCCCACCCTCAGACTCAAAGCCCTAATGCATCCAAGAGACTGAATGTTCACATCACTTGTACAGAGTAAGCATGCAATAAATGCATATTTATTAAACTAATGAGGAGAAGAATCCATCAAAAATGCAATCAATCAAGTCATTGCCCAGTGATGTTTAAAATTCTAGTTTATTGAACCACAAAATTCTTCCAGGAAGAAGGCACAGAAGAAAACCTTTACATTTTCCTAAAAACAAAAACCTCTACTATAACAACCAGCAAATAATTAGACGTTAATGTCTCTAACTTAAAAAAAAAAAAATGTAACCACAGTTAATCTCAGGGGATATCCTGTACGAAAAGGGAAAAAACAATGAGTCATGGATTCTAACCTCCTGTTTATAACCAGGGCCCACAAATGATCTGTTGCTGAAGGAGAAGAAAGCCATTAATCTCCCAACTCAGGGAGCAATTTTATATTTTGAATAAAAACAAAATAAACAGCATTAAGGAGGGAAATAAATCAGATATGCAGTAATTACTTTGAAGGAGCCGGATTTTCCTGCCTAACACTCTCTTTGGAACTTCTGCCTTATCCATCAAAGCAAAAGTGTATCAGATGACATGGAGATTTTCCATTCCCTTTTCAGACAAAATTAGTCAGTTGATGTGAATAGTAATTTGACAGGACCCAGAAGGGAGAGCATGAGTGATGGGATTATAATAAACGCGGGAGAGGATGCTTAATAAACTTTGGTGAAGCCCTGGATCCTGCACTTTTCCTCTCCTACCCTCCGTGTAACTCCTGATTTATGAAATTGTTACTTTTTTCTCTGTGAAATCTTAGAAGGCTTGGACTTTTTTAAAATAAAGAATCTAAAAAGGACCTTATTTATTTTCTTACCCAGTATCCTTATTTTAAAGATTTAGAAGGCTCAGCCCAGAAACAATAATTGACTTGCTTAAGTTTCCACAACAAAATCAGCTGAAGCGCCAGGATCAAAATCCTGGCCACGTGCCTCCCAGCCTTCAAAGCTCAATAAAGACAAAAGCACAAACAATTGTGAAGTGGTTCCTTACTGAAAGCAATCTTGGGTCTCATGCAGCACTTTCTAGGTAAAAGCCCGCTTGATATTGTTTGGCTTTGTGTCCCCACCCAAATCTCATCTTGAATTGTAATCTCCACATGTCAAGGAGAGACCTGGACTGGATCATGGGGGTGGTTTCCCCTATGCTATTCTTATGATAGTGAGTGAGTTCTTGTGAGATCTGACGGGTTTATAAGGGGCTCTTACCCCTTCACTCACCTCTCTCTCACCTGCTGCCATGTAAGTCGTGCCTCTTCCCCTTTGCCATGATTGTAAGTTTCCTGAGGCCTCCCCAGCCATGGGAAACTGTGAGTCAATTAAACCCCTTTCCTTTATAAATTACCCAGTCTCGGGTGGGTCTTTATGGCAGTGTGAAAACAGACTAATACACCCTTTGATGTGAAACCACAGAGGAAGGCTGCTCTTCTCTCTTCAGGCTTCCTTCCTCGGGCATTTCCCTCCAATCAGGCACTCTCTCCAGAGTCCTCTATCACTCGTTTGCACCTTTTTCTGAATTCTAATGATTAAGTTTTTTTCTCCCCATTATTTGGGAATGTCCTGCTAGCAGTTGTTTTTTTCAGGAACAGTTTGGTAACTGATTCATTTGAAGCATGGACATAATGAATCTCTCCTGATATATCTATAAACCCTTGCATAGCTCCCTTTACTATTGTGAATGGAGCTCTGTGAGTAAGTTGTCTCTTTCCCTTTCATCTCCCGCCATCCCAGCTACCCTGTTTGGGTCTACACATCTAAAGTTTAATAACCCTCCAGTGGAAAGAACAGGGAGATGTCGAAGGATTAAGGATGCTCATCAGTGCATTGATTTATAATAAAAATACAATAATTCAAAAGCAGAATATAAATGTCCATCAGTAATGAACAGCTAAGTAAATAATGATTCATTATTCATACACCAAAAATCTATGTAGCTATTAAAAAAATAGAGAGAAGAATATGTATCAACATAAGAAGATGTTCAGGGTACATTGTCAACATGTGTTAATATGATGTTATCAGATAGCAATTATTATATGATTTAACTTTTTACAAAAAAAAGGCAACAGGTTTTTATTGAAAAAAAGTATGACATGATAGTCCCAAATATGTGATATAAATATGACTTTTTATTACATTTCATAATATAGTAAACATATTCATTTTGTAAGAAAAACAACACAATGTTGTTGTTTTTATTATTTTTAACAAAATATCCAAGCAGTCACTCTGCTTAATTAGAGAAGCAATGAAAGAAATTATGGCCAAGTGTTCTCTGTGACTGTAAATATTCAGAGGGGGCCCGGGTTGCCCCAGACTTGAGTCATCACTCTACTTTCTTTATTTTACCTCTTGGTTTTGTTTGTTTTTATTTATGAAGTTTCATTTGAACAGAAGTTTCTAAGGGCAGGTGTGTATATGTGCTTTGTTCTGGTTTCTTTTTTAGTGAGTAGAATGGGTTCTTACCTGTGAATATTCTCTCATTATGGACGACAGTAGGAATGTGAACAATTATTGAGGGTCTTTGATGTATCAGATGTCGTCCTAGGGCTGTCTCCAAATGTTATCCTGTTTATTTGTCATCACAGCTCTAAGAAGCAGGTGTGACTTCTGCTCATTTTAAAGCATAGCCACAGAGGCTTGCAAAGATGCAGGGACCTGCCCCAGCTCATGCAGGCGGACAATGGTAGGCTGAGAGCAGTGAGAACCAGTCCCATCTCCTCCTACCCACTGCAAGCAGGATACCAGTTTGGCTGGGAGTTGTTGGTTGAAGTGTATCCCCCAACACCTGCAACCAAATTAATATATTGAAGCCCTAACTGTGCCCCACCTAGTATCTCAGAATGTAACCTTAATATAACCTTATGTGGAGATAGGGTCTTTACAGTGGTAATCAAGCAAAAATGGTTAATGGGTGGGCCCGAATCTAATATGTATACTTAAAAAGACTGGTAAATACAGATACTTAGTAAATATATATACTTACAGGGACCGATGTCCTTGTGAGTAGAGGAAATTTGGACACAGATGCATCCAGAGGGAAGATGATGTGAAGATCCAAGGAGGGGATAGCCATTGCAGATCAGTGAGAGAAGCCTAGGAAAGATTTCTCCTTCTGTTGACTAAAGAAAAAATGAAGCTTTTAAAGAATTAAAGGTAGGTTCATTCAGAAGCCTTACTGAGGACCACAGACTGAGGCCAATAGCCCAGCAGCAGCCCTTTAGAGAGGTCCTATCAGACTGCCCCAACACAGTATTTAAGCCAATGCCCGTATATAGGTGGTGGAGGTTTAATATGGGCAAAATCACATCAAACTTGCCAAGAAGCTACCTTAAAGCAGAGTTACATCAAGGTTAACCAGAGGTACATCAGAGTACCTCTGGTTAAAGACTACAGAGACATAATCACTAATTCCATCAGACGTTGTTTTATAAAGTGTAGGAAAAGGCAAGGGCTAGGGCCATTTATCTTTTAAGGAATTTAGTGACTCAGGCAAGAGACAGGGGGTCATGTGCTCTATCCTGTTTTGTCTTCAAAGAATCCTCCCAGAGAGCTGCACTTTGTCACAGCATCAGGGGCTTTGTGAAATGATGCTAGCAAGCAGAAGTGAGCAAATACGGCTTTTTGCATTTGCTGCTTTATCTCACAATTCACAGCCCTCAAAGGAGCCAATGCTGCAGACGCCTTGATTTTGGACCTCCAGCCTCCAGAACTGTGAGAAAATAAATTTCTGTTGTTTAAGCCACTCAGTTAATAGTCCACTGTTATGGTAGCCCTAACAAACCAGTAAAATGAGTTACCTGGTGATCACATGAAACGTCAGCTGTGATGACAGAAAGGTGCTCTTAAGAACACAAAACAACTGGGGTCCACTATGTGGAAACAGAAGACTGCAAGGAGTGAAACTGTGGGAAAGGAAGAAATGCCCAGTAGAAGAGAGGCCCCAGGTTCTCGCTCTGGCAGCACGTATACTAAAATTGGAACGATACAGAGAAGATTAGCATGGCCCCTGAGCAAGGATGACACACAAATTTGTGAAGCGTTCCCTATTTTTAAAAGTTAAAAAAAAAAGTTTTTTAAAAGACGGGAGGTCCCAGGAAGCCCTGCTGCCTCTCTGCCCACGCTGCCCAGGCCAACCCTGCTACCAGGAAGAAATTCACAGGGCCAAATTATTCAGTCGTGTGTATTCAGGCCAGAAATGCATTATTTAATTTTTTGCAGCAGATGTACCTTTTTAATACTGTTTTGTTTCAGGCTAAAATTACAATATTAAAATTTAATATTCAAACATTAGCATGAGTTTGCATTTCTTGAATCTCCACCCACCTTTTTCCTCCAGCATATGTGGAATGGCAACAGGCGAGGGGTGGGAAGAGGACAAGGCTGTGGCTGCTGGTCTTATCTCTGCATCTGAGTGGTTCTGTGGCCTTGATCACATTGCTCCACTCCTCTAGGGTTTGGTTCCCTCCTCTCTCAAATGATGGAAAGAACCTGGGTGTTCTAGAAGGCTCTTGCAGCTCAAAGTATTCCCAAGTCTGTGTATCTCTGGAGACTGGAGGGAGCAAGAAGAGATGGACAACAGATGCCTGAGCAGAACTGATATGTATCTGCACTTTTGCCATCATCAGAGGTTGGAGGGGTCTTAGAGAGAGCTAGGAACAGAACGTCTCCAAGTGTTGATAGGTGTGTGGCCTCAACAGGGTCCCTCCAGACTTTTAGGGAGACAAGTAAAGAAAAATTCATAGTGGTTGTTCCTATATCTCTTGTAAAGGATAAAAGGTAAACATTACATGTATTCTTTTTTTTTTTTTTTTTTTTGAGACTGACTCTCGCTCCGTTGTCCAGGCTGGAGTGTAGTGGTGGGATCTTGTCTCACTGCAACCTCTGCCTCCCAGGTTCCAGCAGTTCTCGTGCCTCAGTCTCCTGAGTAGCTGGGATCAGCTAATTTTTGTACTTTTAGTAGAGACAGGGTTTCACCATGTTGGCCAGGCTGGTGTCGAACTCTTGACCTCAAGTGATCTGCCTGCCTCAGCCTCCCAAAGTGCTGGGATTACGGGCATGAGCCACTGCACCCAGCCTCATTACATGTATTCTAAAAATTAAAGATTTTCTGACTGCAAAGTCCTGGATTATTTACTGAAGCTTCTGTGACTGTATGCGTCTGACAGTATGTGTGTGTATATGTGTATGCCTGTGTCACACACGCATATGCCTCAGTTTCCCTGGTATCCCAAGAAGATTTTTAGTTTTTCTTTGGGGTAATTACACCTTGAAAAAGCAGATACTTCAGGACTCCTTCCTTTTCTGTACTCTGAAGTCCAGCTCTTCATTTCTACTATTGGTGAGAGTGCAAGTCGACGTCACCTGATTTAGTACATGGGCATTCTCTCTAGCCTCTCAGGTTGAAAGTCTCCCTGCTGTGACTCATATCCTCACTCTATGCAGGAGGATTTTTTTTTTTTTTTTACTAGACCTTTACATGAAATTAGATAGAGTTAAGTTATCTCTCTCCTGGCACTTCTTGTGCAGGTCCGCCAGTCAAATCCAGCAGACTGCAAAAATACTAGACTTTCTCCACAAAAGAGTCAAGTAATGCCAGAAGAGTATTATGGCACAGCAATACTCCTCAGAGCAAACGTTGGCTTTTCAACTAACTTAGAAGTTCCCTGGAAAATGCTTCTTAAGCCTTAGAGAAAGGGACGGTCTTTTTCATATAACATAGCCAAACCAAGGGCGTGACACTCCATCACCATTACCATACTCTGTTGATTAGAAGTGATTCACAGTTTCTGCCCACAATGAACAGAAGAGGTAACTCACTGTGGGTCACCTTTAGGTGTGTCCACCACATCATTCTTCCCAACATTTTGTAAGACTTCTTGTACATGCCAGGCGTGGTAGCTTACTCCTGCAATATGAGCACTTTGGGAGGCCAAGGCAGGCAGATCGCTTGAGGTCAGGAGTTTGAGACCAGCCTGGCCAAAATGGTGAAACCTCATCTCCACTAAAAATATAAAAATTAGCCAGGTGTAATGGTGCACACCTGTAATCCCAGCTACTTGGGAGGCTGACGCAGGAGAATTGCTTGTACCCAGGAGGCAGAGGTTGCAGTGAGCTGAGATCGCATGACTGCACTCCAGCCTGGGCAACAGAGCAAGACCCTGTCTCAAAAAAAATATAAGGAAGCTTAGTTGGGCATGGTGTCACACAACTGCAGTCCCAGCTACCCAGGAGGCTGAGGCAGGAGGATTGCTTGAGTCCAGGAGTTCAAGGCTGCAGTGGGCTATGATTGTGCAGCTGTACTCCAGCCTGGGTGACAGAGCAAGATCCTGTCTCCAAAATAATAATAATAATTAATAATAATAATAATAATTGAAAGAATAAAAAAAGATGGGGATAGAGATGAAACAAAATTGGCCACGAGCTGATAATTTTTGAAGCTTTGTATTTAGTTATACAGTGGGTCTCTGTGCTATTTGGCCTACTTTTAAATACATTTAATTTTTTGCATAATAAGAAAATAACCGACAAGAAACAGTGATCAAGTTAGTAATAATCCTTACCATATTTCAGCAATTCTACATGCCAGACACTATGCTAAGTGCCTCATTTACATCATCTCATTTGATTCTCACAACGGCCATATCAGAAAGTATTAATAGTGCATTTATAAATAAAAAACTGCTTCTCTGATAAGTTAAATGACTTGCCCAAGTAGAGCAAGAACCAGATGCTGTGTTCTCACTTATGAGTGAGAGCTAAACGTCAAGTATATATGGATACAAAGAAGGGATCTACAGCCACCGGGGCCTACTGGAGGGTGGGGGGTGCACGGAGGGTAAGGATTGATAAACTACCTATTGGGTACTCTACTTAGTACTCGGGAGATGAAATAATCTGTACCTCAAACCCTTCTGACATGAAATTTATCTATATAATAAACCTGCACATGTACCCCTGAACCTAAAATAAAAGTTAAAAAAAAAAAAACAATCTGCCTACAAACTCAAAACAAACAAACAAAAAACAGATGCTGAATCCACGTCTCCTTTGATTTCAAAGCCCATATTCTTTTTTGTTTGTTTTTGTTTTTGAGATGGAGTCTCACTCTGTTGCCCAGGCTGGAGTACAGTGGCACGATCTCTGCTCACTGCAACCTCCACCTCCTGGGTTCAAGTGATTCTCCTGCCTCAGCCTGCCAAGTAGCTGGGATTACAGGCATGCACCACCATGCCTGGCTAATTTTTGTATTTTTAGTAGAGACAAGGTTTCACCATGTTGGCCAGGCTGGTCTCAAACTCCTGACCTCAGGTGATCCACCCACCTCGGCCTCCCAAAGTGCTGGGATTACAGGCATGAGCCACCACACCCAGCCTCAAAGCCCATATTCTTAATTACTATTTCAAGTTAAGTCAGTAAGTATAAGTTAAGTGCCTATAATGAAGCACTGGGAAGGTGACAACAATTAGAAGATGTGACGTTTGGTCTCAAGGAGATCAAGGCTGAGAAAATATTTATTCATTGCAATTCTGGCCCTGGATCAACCACTTACAAATGAGGAGAGGCAAATTATCTCAACACACTAGACCTTAGTTAGGCCCTTTACCTGTTTGATGAGATCATGGAATCCATCCTGCAAGTCACGGAGGACAGTAGGGAAGATCAAATGAAGTCATGTAAATAAAAGCCACGAGGAACAGTAAAGGGCTGTATAAGTAAAAAGGACAAAATGCAATATTGTGGTTGAAGATAAGAAGCCTTTAGCCTACGCAGATTTTTAGTGTTCTAAACCCAGCTGTCCTCAGCCCCGTGGTTTTTCCTTCATGAAAGCTCCTCAACAAATTCATGTATAGGGAGGTTGGCCCTAAGAACACCCAGGACAGTGACATTTCAGAGGCATTGTAGAGAAGCTCAGTTATCACATTGCAGTGTCTTCCTCTCCAGGACTGTGCTTAGCACACAGGAGAGCCACATATGGGGACTGGGAATTATTTCTGATGTAGCGATTGGGAAATTGTGACAACGTATACTAATGAGGTGACAAGAACAGATGGTGTCAGATGCACATTAATCTTTAGCCTGATGTCCTTCATGATGTCCAACCTCCAGTTTCATCTCCTGCCACACTCATCCCCCATACTTACACTCTTCACACTGGCCTGACCCAAAATGCAGATTCCAGGACGCAGGCTATCTCACTGCCTTCTTACTTACAATTCTCATACCAGAACACCCTTTCTCCTCCCCTCGTCTGAATCTTACTTGTTTTTTGAGATTTAAGTCAGGTCCTTCTTAGGAAGATTTCCCTGATTCAGACCCAAGTTGAATTATGATAACCCTCCTTTGGCTCCCATAAAATCTTATAACTTCCTAGCTGTGTTTTATTAATAGTTGTCTAGTTTAGCACTATGTCAAGAGCTATTGAGAGCAGGGCTGGGCACGGTGGCTCACAGCTGTAATCCTAGCCCTTTGAGAGGCCAAGGTGGGAGGACTGTTTGAGGATACCTCAAGCCCACCCAGCCTAGGCAACAGAGTGAAATCTTGTCTGTACAAAAAACAAAAGATTAGTTGGGTATGGTGATGTGCACCTGTAGTCCCAACTACTTGAGAGGCTGAGGCAGGAGGATTGCTTGACCCCAGGAGATCGAAGCTGCAGTGATCCATGATGGTGTCATGCACTCCAGTCTGAACAACAGAGCAAGACCCCACCCCCCCGAAAAAGCTATTGAGGGTAGCAGTTTACTTTCATTGCTCTACCTCTAATGCCTACAGAAGAGCAGAGCATATAGTAGGTACTTTGTGTGATTACTTATTGAATAAAAGGATGGTACATCACAGAAAATAATTAACCTATTTCCCCTTTTAAGGGTGATGGTTCCTTATCACTAAGGGTTCTTTGCTGAGTATACATTGGTTGTGAGTGTGCAAACATGGAAACAGCTGCCCCAGATCTACACTGTTCATCCTAATTAAGAGGAGAGCGATTTGGAGGACTGAAAAATCAGAAATGGCAGAAGAGGAGTCCTCAAGGGCATGGCCATATTATTTTTTGCAAGGCTGGCCGCTATCATAGATCAACTTTGGCCGGGCACGGTGGCTCACGCCTGTAATCCCAGCACTTTGGGAGGTCGAGGAGGGCGGATCACCTGAGGTCAGGAGTTTGAGACCAGCCTGACCAACATGGAGAAACCCAGTCTCAACTAAAAATACAAAAATTAGCCGGGCATGGTGGTGCACGCCTGTAATCCCAGCTACTCAGGATGCTGAGGCAGGAGAATCGCTTGAACCCAGGAGGCGGAGGTTGCAGTGAGCCGAGATCGTGCTATTGCACTCTAGCCTGGGCAACAAGAGCGAAACTCTGTCTCAAAATAAAATAAAATAAAATAAAATAAAATAACAACATAGATCAACTTTGACATATCATTGGCTTAATGAAATGAAAGTTTATTTCTCACTCATATGAAGTACAATTCTCATTTTTTTTTCACCCTTGTAAGCCCCCAAAAGATGATTCTGACAGCAAGGGGAGGATTGCTGTTTGGATTTGATTGGCTCCCACAGTCATACTGGAAGCCAGGTTAATAGAGGCTTCAGTACCAAGAGTCCCTGAGCTTCAATATCCAACCAGCAGGGGGAGAAAGAGAGAGAGGGGATTGTCCATGGAAGTTTTCATGGGCCAGGCCATGTCACTTCTACTCATGTTCCATTGGGTAAACTCAGCCCTAAGGTTACATCTAACTGCAAAGCCATCTGGGAAATGTAGTCTAGCTACGTGCCCAAGAGCAAGAGAAAACCACCTTTGCGGATCACAGAGTAATTTCTACTGCAAAGGTTGAGAGGTAGGGAATGTCAAAAATGAAGAAAAGCAAAGGTAAGATAGGAGGGAAATATGGGAAGAAAGGCTAAGGGAGGAAGGGAGAAGAAAGGAAGCAAAACAGCACGGAGGAATCTGAAGGAGTTTGTGGTGAGTAATGTTATACAGCCTCTACTCCAGTGTGCTGAAAACAACCTTCAGTGTACTACATTGTTTAGTAATGATTGTGAGTAGATATAGTTGGGAAGGGACTAGCACTGAAGAATAAGGACAAAGCTAACATGTGGGTGATAGAATGAGCCATCAACACAATTGCATGCTTCTTCCAATATGATTTCATTTGTCAAAACATGACTGACAACTCCTTTTGGGTAACTGCCTCCAGAAGCAATTCCCAGCCTTCCAAGAAAATCTCCGACTTTTTAAAAAAGGAAAAGTTACTAAATTTAGTCACTAGTAATGGCATGGCCAAGATTAAGGCCCAGTCTGTAAATCCTGTTGTCTCTCTACTCTACTAGTGGAGTTAAATGTGAGAGAAGAAAAGGTGAACCCTGAGCCACTCAGGAATTGAGAAGCTTTCATTGCTCTCATGTCTATTATGCACTTGCTTGCTTTCACTAAAACCTCCTAACCTCTCAGTAAGGCGTCATTATCTCCCTTTACAGATGAAGAGGCTGCAATTACCAGGGCCACGTCACTGGTAAGTGGCAGTACTAGGAATAAGAATTCAGACTGCTAATTGTATCAACAACATAATAAAATTCAACATTTATTTATTTAGCATTTGCTATGTGCCAAACAGAATACCAAGAACTTTACCTGCATTATTGAATGTTAATCCTCAAGACAAACCTATGAGAAGTACTAGTAGTATCCCCATTTTGCAGATGAGAAAACTAAAATAGAACGGGCATTGTTTATCCAGGTGTTCTTAGCTTCTGACAGTGGGGCTAGTATTTGCACACAGGTGTTCTGACTGTGAGTCCGTTGGACTAGCCTCCTCTCTTCCCACTGTCCTGCTCATGCTCTGCCAATTATACCCCACTGCTTCCTGAAAACATATTTGCTATATGCAACCCCCACCCCCCGCCCCAAGAAGAGAACATATTTTGGAGTCTTTACGTCTCAGAAGATCACTTTAAAGTCCCTTTCATATGAGTGACCAACTATCCTGGTTTGACTGGGCCTGTTCCAATTTGGCTCTTAGAGCCTTTCATCCTGGGAAACTCTTCAGTCCTGAGCCCACTGGGACTGTTGATCACCCTATTTCCCACTCTGAAATCTGTGAGTTTATACGCTTTTTGCAAGACCCTCTGTTCTACCCTGGAAAGAGAAGGATCAATTGTACACATCCTCAGAATTTCACTTCTCCTCTCAATTAGTCAGACTTAAGTTATCTACCCTGTTTTTCTCCTTTTAACCTACTCCTATAGCTGCCTAAGAAACATATGTGAAAAATTTGACACCCTTGGCAGAAATGAGGGTCTATAATATACTTCATGGGTTATGCAGTTTTATCATCCATGAAGACTTTAATGAGGGATCAGTCTTCATTTTTAGTAAGTCATCTAAGCAGTGCATTTGAGACTGGGTACCACTAGGGATCTGCAAGTCCCCCTGTGGCCTGTGCTGTTTCTGAACCAAGAGAACTAAGAGAAGCCATGGCCAGAAGCTGAGATAAGAAGCACCTAGTGAGATCCGGGACAACTTTTCCAAAGACTACATATCTTTAAACACTGTTTGAGGCATAATCCTAGATTGTTGATTCAAATGTGGCACAGGAGTAAGTTAGCTTTAGAGATGTCATAGTCTGAAATAAGAGCATGTTAGCAGGGCATCTGTAGAGGAGAAGTTTGCCTGGGTGGGATCTGAAATATGAATACAAATTCACCATTACCATTAACCAGCTGCCTCACTTTCCTTTAATTTCATGTTAGGGTTTTGTTTCTTTAGCTTGCCACCCATAACAAAGTATGTCATCCTGGGATCTTTTTTTTTGAGGTGGAATCTAGCTCTGTCACCCAGGCTGGAGTGCAGCGGCGCAACCTCCGTCTCACGTGTTCAAGTGATTTTCCTGCCTCAGCCTCCTGAGTAGCTGGGATTACAGGCGCCTACCACCACACCCGGCTAATTTTTGCATTTTTTTAGTAGAGACAGGGTTTCACTATGTTGGCAAGGCTGGTCTCAAACTCCTGACCTCATGATCCACCCACCTCAGCCTCCCAAAGTGCTGGGATTACAAATGTGAGCCACCGCGCCCGGCCCATCCCGGGGTCTTAATCAGCAATAACAAAGTACCACAAATAGGGTGTTTTGGGTGGCTTAACCAACACATTTTTTTCTCACAGTTCTGGATACAGGAAATACCAGGATCAGGGTACCAGTATGGTTGGGTTCTGGTGAGAGCGTTCTTGCTGGCTTGCTGATGGTGGCCTTCTTGCCGTGTGCTTACATAATGGTGAGAGAGAAAGAGCTCTGGTAACTCTTTAAGGTCCCTAATCCCATCATGGGGCCTCACTCTCATGACCTCATCTAAATCTAATTATTTCCCATAGGTCCCACCTCCAACCACCAACACACTGGGGGCGTAAAATTCAATATATGAGTTGGGATAGGGTTAGCACAAATATTCAACCCACGACACCCTGTGTCAGGAGCTCCAGAGTCTTCTTTGCTTCCATCAGAAGCAAGCCCCTACCTGTGCAGACTCGTCCCAGACACAGTGACAGATAATGTTCTTATACAAGGGGGAAAGCAGTTTTAATAAACTTTATATCTTGAGATAATTTTAAATTAAATATTAAATTTACAAAACAATTTTAAAGATTAATTTAACAAAACAATTGTAAAGATAATGGAGCACTCTTATACTACTCACCCAATATCCTTCATTGTTGATATCTTCCGTTACCATGGCACATTTGTCAAATCTAAGAAGCCAACAGTGGTATATTATTTTTAATGGAACTTTAGATTTTCTTTGGATTTTACCATGTTTTTCCACAAATGTCCTTTTTCTGTTCCAAGAACCAATCCAGGATATCACATTGTACCTAGTTGTCACATCTCTTGAGTCTCCTCTGGTCTATATTGAGATGGACTTTATAATCTCAGTCTTTACTTGCTTCTGATGACCTTTACAGTTTTGAAGAATATGAGTTCAGTGTTTTGTTGAATGTCCCTCAATTTGGGTTTGTCTGGTGAAAAACAGCTTTTACTTAGCAATAGATCAGCCTAGATTTTGGTTCTAATCTGACCAGATGATCCATAGCATAAATAGGATCCTGCCTCATTTCTGTGAAGAAGCACCTGCTTTACATATAAATGTTTATAATTGACCATTGTCTCTCTATCCTTAGTCTCTCAATAATAGAGAGTAGCATTAGAGCCATAAAAATCTAGATTCAAATCTTGACTTCATATATATAACTCTCATCTAGGACAAATCATTTAACTTCTATGAGTCTTGGTTTATTTTTTAACATGAGAATAATAAAATGTTGAGTTTATGGTACTGTTGTGAAGATTAAATCAGCTATGCATTAGCACTTAGGATATTATATAGCACATGTGAATGTTTAATGAGTATCAGTTTCCTTCCCCTAAATTTGTTCTTTTTAGTCACCTGAGTCTGCCTCTGAATATCATCTGTTGCCATTTTTTCATAACAAGAATGTATGAAAAACGCAGACTGGAGTTACTGCCCAGCTCATAATATCCTCAGTATCCTAGTCTATGCAATTCATTCCTTTCTTACAGTAACTGTATTAGTCCATTATGTGTTGCTATAAAGAAATACCAGAGACTTGGTAGTTTATAAAGAGAAGAGGTTTAATTGGTTCACGGTTCTGCAGGCTTTACAGAAAGCATGGCTCCAGCATCTGCTGGGCTTCTGGGGAGGCCTAAGGAAGCTTTCAGTCATGGCAAAAGGCAAAGGGGGAGTAGGCATGTCACATAGAGGGACCAAGGGAGGAGGAGCCAGCCTCCTTTAAACAACCAGATCTCATGTGAACTAACAGAGTGAGAATTCAGTCTTCACCAAGGGGATGGCACTAAGCCATTCATGAGGGGCCGACCCTCCATGATCCAAATCTCTCCCACCAGGCCCCACCTCCAATACTGGGCATCACTTTTCAGCATGAGATTTGGAGGAGACAAATATCCAAACCATATCAGTAACAAACCCTGTCTCCCTGGTTATAGGAGGAACATACGACCTAAGTGGGCCAATCATAGGGCCTCACTTCTTCAGTTATATGGATTCATCCAAATCCAGCCAATTAGAATCCTTCCCTGTAACTTTTTTCCTCACTGGAGTTGACAAAAGAAAGTTCTTGGCTGGGTGTGGTGGCTCACGCCTGTAATCCCAGCACTTTGGGAGGCCGAGGCAGGCAGATCACCTGACGTCAGGAGTTCAAGGCCAGCCTGGCCAACATGGTGAAACCCTGTCTCTACTAAATATGCAAAAATTAGCTGGGCATGGTGGTAGGTGCCTGTAATTCCAGCTACTCAGGAGGCTGAGGCAGGAGAATTGCTTGAACCCAGGAGACGGAGGTTGCAGTGAGCCGAGATTGCCCCACCGTATTCCAGCAAGGCTCCGTCTCAAAAAAAAAGAGAAAGTTCTCTTTCCTTTCTGGTCATGCAGTTGTAAGGGTGAGGGGCTTGTAGTAGTGCTTCCTGCCATGTGGAGAGAGCCAGCCTGAGAGCAGGACACCAGCAAGCATGAAGAAGGAGAGCTGAGAGATGGAGACAGCATTCAATGGAATTCTGCCTAGTTCTTAGGTCCAGTGATTCCTGAGGTCAGTCTACCTCTGGCCTTTCCATAGATTGATGAGTTGAACAAATCAATTGGCCTTTTGCCTTAAGCTATTTTGGGTTGTGTTTTTATAAAGTACAATTAAAAGGATCTCAATAGATCACTTTTCTCGATTTTGCTGCTTGCTGCCACCTACCACCTATTCTAGGTGCCCCGCTCCACAACCTGTTATCTTTTACTTGCTTCTTCTGTGGCATGGTTGGCACCAAAGGGGCCTCTTTCTTTGACCCTTTTTCCAACACTGGCTGTAAGTTAACTGTATAAATTACTCCAACCGACAGATTATTAAAAGTGCAAGAATCAAAAGGTGTAGGAGTTAGTCTGTGAAAACATGCTGAAAAGAAATGAAGCCACACATAATACCAATTATGTAGTTGGTCAGAACGCAGACTCTGGAGTCCGTTAGATCTGCATTCATATCCTGCCTCTGTCACTCACGAGTTGTATGACTCCAGGCACCTACCACTCTGAACCTCAGTGCTCTCATTTGATAAATGAGGATAGAAATCCCTTTTTCATATAGTTTTTGTGTAGATTCAACAAGATAACATGTTTGATGCCAAGCAGAGCCCCCACTATACTGCTGATCCTTAACTTCATAATAGCATTTTTTTTTTTTTGAGATGGAGTCTCACTCTGTTGCCCAGGCCGGAGTGCAGTGGCACAATCTCAGCTCACTGCAAGCTCCACCTCCCGGGTTCATACCATTCTCCTGCCTCAGCCTCCAGAGTAGCTGGGACTACAGGTGCCCGCCACCACACCCGGCTAATTTTTTTTTTTTTGGATTTTTAGTAGAGACGGGGTTCCACCATGTTAGCCAGGATGGTCTCGATCTCCTGACCTCGTGATCCACCCGCCTCAGCCTCCCAAAGTGCTGGGGTTACAGGCGTGAGCCACCGTGCCCAGCCTATAATAGCAGTTATTAATAATGATGATTAAAATTTTCTTAAGACACCCGAACCCACCAATCATTCTTAGCCTCATGAAAGGTGGGATAGTCATGCTAATTTTGTGTGTATCCCAATATGCTTTAGTGTGAAACACACAGCACCACTTGTGAAGTATCTTCTTGCCAAAACATTTTGAAACAAGCTGAATCTTTATCAAATCCAGCCACGAGAGCTCACTTACAAGAAATACAGCATGTGATAAACAAGTTAAATTAAACTACAAGAAAGCAAAGAGATATATCCGGAATGTGAGACATGCTAAAGGACAAATGATTTGATTTCAACAATAAATCAATAGCAAGGAGAAAACCAAAAGAGAGGTAGTGAGAGATGGAGAGGAAGGGAGAAATAGAGAGAAAGAGAGAGACTGTGAGAGAGACAGAGAAAGAGAGAATAAATTGTGGTTATCCTATTATCTCACCATGTTGTATTCAATTAAGGGGTGCTTGAAAGAGAACTGGATTTAGAGCCAGATAATCTGGATTTATATTTTGCTTCAGCTACTGTCACTAAACAAATAAACTTGGGGGACTAATCAGGGAGTGATAATTGAAGAGTTGATTTGAGGTTTAAATGCTACCTTGTATACAAAAATGTGTAAAAAAAATGTTGTATGAATTGTCTCATTTAAATACCTATGCAGGGAGCTATTGCAGTGCACACTTTTTCTCTCCCTTTGTTCATACTGTCCCCATGCATGTCAAACCTGTCTTCCCCATCCATTAATTCATTCAGCCAATGTGCTTTTACTTAAAAGCACATGTGACTGTCCCACATGTGTGCTCGGGATGGAATCATTTATAAGGACAGTAAGAAAAGTCCCTTATGAAGAGTGTTTACAATGCAGAGAAAGTGTCCCAGCCACATAACAAAATAAGGGCAGAGCCGACAAAATGCGGCATAGAGTTTGGGGCAGGCAGGCACAGATTGAAAACCCAGATCTTCCACTCCTGGCTGAGTAAGTCAAATCCACTCTCTACCCTTCATTTTCTTGCTCTCTTCTCTGGGAGACTGACCTGTAGAAAGAACTTCAGGCTCTAGTACCCTCTGGCTCCACACTAGGTTTGGCTCCCAGAAGACAGTGGAGGTAGAGAGAGGAGAAGTGGGAAGTACAGCCTCCTCCCTGAGTTCTGATTTAGGACTGGCTTCATCCTACAACCTGACTCCTCTCAAGGTGGCCTTCTGAACACAATTCTCTCTGTCCCTTCTTGCTTTAGTTCTTTGTTTCTAACTAGTTCTGGACTATGGCACCATCCCCTGTAGCTTCCTAAGGCTGCCCACACATTTTTAATAATCCTTTGTTAAATTGATTGTGAAGTAGCCTCCTCTGTGTGAGCCATTCAATTCCTATAATCCACAGGTTAATCTTGGGCAAGTCTCTTAAATTTTTTCAGCCTATGTTTCTGTCTGTCAAATGGAATTAAGTGTAATTCCTCTCTCGTGGTCCTAGGCAACTTCAGTTAAGAATGGTCCTCTGGAATATGAAAAAGACTACATGGGAGACGGACCAGGTCAGGGTTTAAATCTGATTTTTGCTCTTATAAACTCAGTAACCTTCAGCATTTTGCAACAAATCTCTTTGCAATTCAATTCCTTGTGGGTAAAGGGATTATAACAAATGTTTAACAGGATTTAGAGTTTTGGCTTAGACCCTAAAGACTGGAACATAGCTAAGTAGCTGTTTATTCTAAAGAGAGGAGGTAGATCACTCTGGATGAGAACTGCCAGCCCATGACCAAATCTAATACTTTCAACAACTTGTTTATAGGAAGATTAGCAGCTTCCTTAGAGGGGAAAAAAATTCTTTCAAAGAGGCTTGTAGTATTGCAGATGGTTTGCTTTCATTCACTCACAAACAAAGTAAGGTAGTGTGACACAGTATGAGATAATCCTGGAGAGAGGATTTATGGCAAGATGGTAGACTGGCATCGCACTCCCAGGCTGGATGTTTGCTGAAACACAGAGATGCAGAAGCTAGTCCCAAGCTACTCCAGAGGGTGGAACATCATGATGGAGTTCTTAGGAGATCTTAAAATATATTCTTTTGACAATGAAAGCATAGTTTTTCTTCCTAGTGTTCACCTGGAGAAGACTGAGGTTGGAGCTTGGCAAAGCTACCCACAATGGCCGAGCAAGTATGTGTGCATTTTGCCAGAGCAGGCAAATGCCACAAAAGGAAGCCAGCTTAATTTATCTCTGCTTAAGGGGTCTTGTGGTACCACCAGGGGCAGGAGTTGAGAGATGTCACAGGCTTCACCTAGCCCATGGCCAAGTCAGGGTCTCTGAAGAACCCCCATGAAAAATGCCAACTGGAAGAGCCAACATTTGGATCTTACCATTTGGAAGGCTTTCAACAGTCAAGAGAGCATCACAGCCGGCATCTGCCTCCATCTCTCATCCCTCCACAGCTATTATATTGGAAAATCCATCAACAGTTAGGTGAGTAGGGTAGGAAGTACTGCGAAGAGCGGAAGAGCAGACCCAGCGTCTTTATGCCTTTCCTGGCACCTGAGCCTCTACACAAACCTGAGCTGAGCAGAGGGGAGAAGGCTTAACCTGAATGTGAGATTAAATTTGATTTAGATTGAACTGGACTTTTAAAATACTTGCAAGTGGGCTGGGTGCAGTGGCTCATGCCGGTAATCCCAGCACTTTATGAGGCCAAGGCGGGTGGATTACCTGAGGTCAACAGTCTGGCCAATATGGTGAAATCCTGTCTCTGCTAAAAATACAAAAATTAGCCGGGAATGGTGGTGCACACCTGTAATCCCAGCTACTCAGGAGGCTAAGGCAGGAGAATCACTTAAGCCCAGGAGATGGAGGCTGCAGTGAACTGAGATCGTGCCACTGTACTCCAGCCTGGCTGACAGAGCGAGACTCTGTCTCAAAAAAACAAACTTGCAAGTGACTAAGAAGCTACAGAATCTTCTCAATGTGCCACCAGGAAAGGCAAAGGCAAATGCAACTATATACATTTTGAAGGCAATAGGCAGAAAAGCAAAGCTATTTCCTGATGATATCACCCAGGTGCAACCTATTTTCAAGAAATTTACTTTGCAGAGTATTTGTGAAGAATAACTAAAATAACATAATGCAATACCTAGAATAGTACATCTTAGGATAGTAATATGTCCTCCTCATCATCATTATTAAAGATTTCACTCTATACGTTGAACGTGCAAGTTAGGAACACATGAAGTGTTCACATTCCTACAGAGTCAGTGTAGAAGGGTGGTTGCCCTAGTGGGCTTCAAGGCCAGTAATCTGTTTTTAGGGGACCTCAGGCCCCAGTGTGAACAAAAGTCCAAGAGCAAAACACAAAAAGCCCATAGAATCATTCATGATGATTATTGAACCAAAGTCTGATTGAAACCCACCTCATCAGTTGGTTGCTGGACTATCAGTGTCACACAATATTTTTCAAATCCTTAAAGCAGGCCAGGTGCAGTGGCTCATGCCTGTAATCCCAGCACGTTGGAAGGCCGAGACGGGTAGATCACCTGAGATCAGTCATTCCAGACCAGCCTGGCCAACATGCCGAAACACCGTCTCTACTAAAAATACAAAATTAGCTGGGCGTGGTGGTGCACACCTGTAATCCCAGCTGCTCAGGAAGCTGAGGCACAAGAATCACTTGAACCTGGGAGACAGAGGTTGCAGTGAGCAGAAATCGTGCCACTGCACTCCAGCCTGGGCAACAGAGTGAGACTCACTCTCAAAAAAAAAAAGAAAAAAAAAGAAAGAAAGTAAAGGAAAGGAGAAAAGAAGAGAAGAGAAAAGAAAAAAAAGGTGCTGGACATAAAATTTTCAATATACTTGCTGTGCATTTTCCTGCAGCATAAAGCGATGTTTACTAATGCTGAGCATTTCAGGTAAGTTTGCTTTGATCCCATCTTGGATTCATGACTGTGATTCACACTGATAAGCATCATTATAACGTACACTATAGACCAGATACCTTTGTCGTCTGATGTATTTTATAGATACAATTTTTTTATTTTAGTTTAGTTTTATTTATTTATTTTTTTTGAGACAGAGTCTCACTGGGTTGCCCAGGCTGGAGTGCAGTGGCATGATCTTGGCTCACTGCAACCTCCATCTCCTGGGTTCTTGTGCCTGAGCCTCCCTGAGTAGCTGGGATTACAGGCACCCGCCACCATGCCAGGCTTATTTTTTGTATTTTCAGTAGAGACGGGGTTTCACCATGTTGGTCTCGCTGGTCTCGAACTGCTGACCTTGAGTGATCCATCTACCTCGGCCTCCCAAAGTGCAGGGATTACAGGAGTGAGCCACTGCACCCAACCTAAACATTAAAATATATATATATGTATATTTAGCTAACTTCTTAAAGGAAAGTTGCTATATGCCTTGTATTCTATGACTCCTCATTCCAGTATCCTTTCTCCTCCCCCATCATCCAGGTCACATAGGAGAGTGATCAGCATATCTTGGGAGTACAGTAGACACAGGTTAAGGAGATCCCCTGCCTGCAGTCTCCCAGTCAAATCATAGGTAAGTATCGAGTAGACAGCTAGTTATTTTTTGTCTTTATTTATTTATTTATTTATTTATTTTTGGTAGAGATGGAGTCTCCCTACATTGCCCGAGCTGGTCTCAAACTCCTGGCCTCAAGCAATCCTCCCACCTCGCCTCTCAAAGTGCTGGGATTACAGGCATGAGCCAACATGTCCAGTAAGAGCTAGTTCTCAGAGCGAGAGGGAGTCAAACAATTGTTCTTTCTATTAAATGTTATCTTAACTGATCTTATCGCTAAACATATCAATTTTGGAGAAATAAGTGGCAAGAGGTACGGAGACAAGAGTGAAGTTATGGGCCTCTAATGGTGAGAAGAAGGGAAGCAAAAAATTCTCTTTTTTTTTTTTTTTTTTTTTTGAGAGAGAGTCTGACTGTGTCACTCAGGCTGGAACGCAGTGGCGTGATCTCAGTTTATGGCAACCTCCGCTTCCTGGGCTTGAGCGATTCTACTGCCTCAGCCTCTCGAGTAGCTGGGATTACAGGCATGCACCACCACGCCCAGCTAATTTTTGTATTTTTAATAGAGACAGGGTTTCACCATGTTGGCCAGGCTGGTCTCGAACTCCTGGCCTCAAGTGATCCACCCGCCTCAGCCTCCCAAAGTGCTGGGATTACAGACATAAGCCACTGTGCCTGGCCAAAAAAATTCTAATTTTTATAGACTGAGAAAAGTTAACTGGCACAAGGAAAATAAATAAAGAAGAAAAAGAAGTTGCAACTAACCTGGAGTTGAACTGTTTAAGCACGCAGCTCATGGCCCAGTGACACCTCAGCCTAGGAAGGCTCCACAAACCCCTGCAGTGAGAGCTTTTACCTCTGAGAGAATGTGATGGGGTGGCTTTTAAACCTTCCTTTGTAGCAATGATAAGTAGGGGAGACTGAGCCTGCCCTGTGGTGTTGATTTACTAACAGAGGTCACCTTGCTCCCTGAAGAACGTTCTTATCTGCTCTCTTCTCAAATGGGAAGCTCAGGGCCCGGCACCGTGGCTCACATCTGTAATCCCAGCACTTTGGGAGGCCGAGGCAGGTGGATCCCTTGAGGTCAGGAGTTTGAGACCAGACTGGCCATGATGGCGAAACCCCATCTCTACTAAAAATGTGAAAATTAGCCGGGTATGGTGGTGCATGCCTGTAATCCCAGCTACTCTGGAGGCTGAAGCAAGATAATCACTTGAACCTGGGAGGCAGAGGTTGCAGTGAGCGGAGATCACACCACTACACTCCAGCCTGGGTGACAGAGTGAAAAGAAACTCTTTCAAATAATGGAGGCAACACAAAAAATATGATTTCCCAAGGGAAGGTGTTATTTAATCTCCACGGTCAACATCATCACATCATCACGGTTATCTCGCTAGATGTGAAGGTGGTGTTGAGAGTGAGATTGTTTGTGTATTTGTGTGTGTGTGTGTGTGTTCCCAGCAATCGTGCAACCATAGGAATTTTTCTTTTTCCCCGATTTCATATATGAGAAGGCTAAGGCTCAGAAAGACTAGATGACTTCCCTCAAAGACTCTCACTCAGTAAGCAACAGAACGAGAATTACGTGTCTAGTGTTACTTGATCCCCAATCCCTTCATGGTTCTATTACTCTATTTTTAATTCATTCATTTAACAAATATAGGCCATGCATGGTGACTCATGCCTATAATCTGGGCACTTTAGGAGGCCAAGGTGGGATGATCACTTGAGTCCAGGAGTTCAACACCAGCCTGGGCAGCATAGCGGAACCCTGTCTCTACAAAAAATACAAAAATTAGCTGGCCATGGTTGCTCGGGCTGTGGTCCCAGCTACTTGGGAGGCTGAGATGGGAGGATCAATTGTGCCTGGGAGGTTGAAGCTGATAACACCACTGCACTCCAGCCTGCAACAAAGCTAAACTCTGTCTCAAAAAAATACCAAAAACAGACAGTCCCTGACTTACAGTGGTTTGCTTTAGGATTTTTCAACTTATGGTGGGTTTATTGGGACATAACCTCATTGTTAGTTGAGCTGCACCTGTATTTTGCTCATAATGGCTACTAAGTGCCAGACACCACATTAGATAGTAGGGGTACCAAGATAAAATAACATTACCTTCAGGAAGCCCACAGTTTAGTAAAATATTCCACCTTCCCTGCCTGACACAAACCTATTTTTGGTCATTGAGATTGCACTTTCATGGTGAAAAATGTCAGTAAGGAAGACTCATTGCTCTCTGTTTTGTTGTTGTTGTTTTGTTTGTTTGGTTTTTTGAAAAAGAGTCTCACTCTGTCACCAGGCTGGAGTGCAGTGGCACGATCTCAGCTCACTGCAACCTCCGCCTTCCTCGTTCAAGTGATTTTCCTGCCTCAGCCTCCCAAGTAGTTGGGATTACAGGCGCCCACCACCACACTCAGATAATTTTTGTATTTTTAGTAGAGACAGGGTTTCACCATGTTGACCAGAATGGTCTCGATCCCTTGACCTTGTGATCTGCCTGCCTTGGCCTCCCAAAGTGCTGGGATTACAGGCGTCTCTGTTTTTTGTAGGAAATCAATGGGAAAATACCTGGCAATGTGTATTAGTATTGCTTTAAATACTAAAGTGCTGTACAAATATTAGTTGCCTTTGCTGGATGAAAGCAATGTCACCTTCACACACTTCAGGGAGTGAATGTTCACATACTTGTTTGGGAGCTGTTCCAACATAGGCTTATCAACTTTGCATCCCTTTTTTCCCCTGGGTTTAACGCCACACTACAGGTGAAAACAGGAGACCACACACCTTATCTCCACGTTCCTTTCTTCTGGGTCACTCTGTGGCTCCCTGGCTCTGTCCACCTTGTGCCCTGCTTACTTGCCAGCATTCCAGGTCCTGGCCTTCCCTGTCTGGTCTGGTCTTGTAGTGCATGTGTCAAATTTTTTAACACTGTGACCAGTGACTCAGTCCACAGTAGGAGAGGCAAGAAAGGTAAGGAACCAGGCCAGGCGCAGCGACTCACACCTGTAATCCTAGCACTTTGGGAGGCTGAGGCGGGTAGATCAGTTGAGGTCAGGAGTTTGAGACCAGCCTGGCCAACATGGTGAAACCCTGTCTCTACTAAAAATACAAAAATGAGCTGAGTGTGGTGCCATGCGCCTGCAATCCCAGCTACTCGGAAAGCTGAGACATGAGAATTGCTTAAGTCTGGGAGGCGGAGGTTGCAGTGAACTGAGATTGCGCTACTGCACTCCAGCCTGGGCAACAGATCGGCCAGACAGACAGAGAAAGAAGGAAAGAAAGAAAAAGAAAGAAAGAAAGAAAAAGAAAGAAAGAAAGAAAGAAAGAAAGAAAGAAAGAAAGAAAGAAAGAAAGAAAGAAAGAAAGAAAGAAAGGAAAAGAAAAGAAAAAAGAAAGAAGGGAGGGAGGAAGAGAGGGAGGGAAAGAGAGAGGGAGGAAGAAAGAAAGAAAGAAAGACAGAAAGAAAGAAAGAAAGAAAGAAAGAAAGAAAGAGAAAGAAAGAAAGGAAGGAAGGAAAAAAGAAAAGAAAGAAAGAAAGAAAAAGGGAGAAAGGTAAGGAACCAGATCCAAAAGGCTCCTAAGAGTGCTGAGGGAGGAGTCTGGTTTTGAGGACTACACCAAGAGAAGACAGAATAAGTTTGCAGAGTGCAGTGGCTATTAGCAAGGACTTTGGAGTCTTATAAACCTCCACTGAAATCCAGTCTCACTACTTTATAGCTGTGTGACTTTGAGCAAATAACTAATCACTCTGACTTGCTTTTCAGGGAGGTAATAATAGCAAACCCCTTATAGGGTGATTCAAATAGCGATTGAATTATCAGAGTAAAATAATTATCGTTATACCGTCCTTTGGTATTTTACTCAATAAATCTTTGAGTAGCTGTGAGTACCTGATGAGATACAGTCCCCATCACCTTAGTGCTGGATGTATCCCATTCACCAGTTCATACCCACTCTCCATCCTTCTCCTCTGTGCCTGGCTGGTCGACCTGACTGCATGTATCAATGGATTTGTTGCCATTTGGCTCACAATTGGCTTTGGTCAATTATAAATGCCAGCAGAAGAAGGAGGGAGAGAGGGGAAGGAGGTGGCGTATTTATTCTCAGATTTACACCTGGAGATGCCATCTCCCTCCCGCTCGAGTTTCACTAGGGTCAGAAAGCTTCTCCACAGAGCCCTCTCTGTCTCCAGGTTTATAGAGCACTCTCTCCTTCTTTTTCTGGGACCTAGGAGTGATAAAAGAAATTTGCTATTACTATCCCTGGTGCTGCCTCTTCTCTTCGGTTCCTTATATGATGCTCACCACATTTATAGACAACGTTAAACTCTCTTTGAATGATACAAATTTGAAGGTGGTGTCTCCTCCCAGTACCCTGACAGATACCGCTTCCTCCACTTTGCCTTAGGTAATACTTCCCCCAAGAGAGGTCCAGAGTCCAGTTCTGAGTCTTTTGTCTTCTGGCTGGAGTTTCTGTTGGTAGGATGACTGAGAAAGAAGTTCTAGTTAAAATAAATTATCCTGGGGAGTGGAGGTCAGATCCTGGAGGAATGAAAAGGAATGCGTCGCAGAATGATTTTAACCCCAGAGATGAGCATACCCTAAGGAAAAAGCTGAGAATGGCAACTAGGGACCACTTCCATCAATTCTTCTGCCTCCCAAAATCAACCTTCCATATCTTCCTCTCTGACTAAATCCCCAAATTCTCCCACCCAGGACTCCTGAGGGCAGATCTGGGACTACACTGGCTCTAAGGGGCTACAGATGACTAATGAAGAACAGAACAGACGTTCAACTTCACTAGGAATCTGGGAAAAAGAAATTAACTACAATAATTATTTTAAACAAGAGAAGAATGCTTTTAAGCCAGGGCACATGGTTAGATTCAAAATTTTAATGCAGAGACTTCCGGTTTCAGCTCAGAATATAGCGAGCTAGAAAGAACATTGCTCCCACCCTTCCAACGAGAGACAAGCTGGACAAGTTGCACATTAAAAACTCATCTTGAACCCATCAAAGAACTGAGGCCGGAAGGCTAACCTGAAATCTAGGGAGAAATGAGCAATAACAGAATAAAAACAGGACCCAAACATTTGCTCATTTGTTAACTCAGGGCAGATGCCGTGTAAGCTGGTAAGAAGATTCAGTTAAAATCACACGTGTAAAATATATGCATATATTATGTGAATATGATCATATAGTATGTAACTGGCTCTATAGATACATATATACATGTACATAAATGTGCATATATTCTCACATGCATACACATAGTGCATAAATATTAGTTTGACTTAAGAATAATGTAAATTAGCCGGGTGCGGTGGCTCATGCCTGTAATCCCAGCACTTTGGGAGGCCGAGGTGGGCGAATCACGAGGTCAGGAGTTCGAGGCCAGCCTGGCCAATATGGTGAAACCCCGTCTCTACTGAAAAAATACAAAAAATTAGCCAGGCATGGTGGCGCGTGCCTGTAATCCCAGCTACTCGGGAGGCTGAGGCAGGAGAATTGCTTGAACCCAGGAGGTGGAGATTGCAGTGAGCTCAGATCGCGCCACTGCACTCCAGCCTGGTGACAGAGCAAGACTCCATCTCAAAAAAAATAAATAAATAAAAATAAAGAAAGAAAGGATAATGTAAATTATACCATGCTTAGTTCATTTCACAATGTGGGTTTAATAATCCTCATTTAGTCCTTTATTACATTAGTTCTTCTTCTTTTTTTTTTCTTTTTTTTTTTTTTGAGACAGAGTCTCGCTCTGTCACCCAGGCTGGAGTACAATGGCACGATCTCGACTCACTGCAAGCTCTGCCTCCCGGGTTCACGCCATTCTCCTGCCTCAGCCTCCCGAATAGCTGGGACTACAGGTGCCCACCACCACACCTGGCTAATTTTTTGTACTTTTTAGTAGAGATGGGGTTTCTTGATCTTCTGACCTTGTGATCCACCCGCCTCAGCCTCCCAAAGTGCTGGGATCACAGGTGTGAGCTGCCGCGCCCAGCCTACATTTGTTCTTTTTTAAAACTTTTTAAATACTTCAAACTTACATAAAATTACAGACGGTAAGACAAACATCCACAGAGCACCCACTCCCCAGATTAAATAAATGCTAACAAACGCACCCTCACACATTTGCTTCCCTTTCTCTGGTTGAGGCAGATCCAGAGACTTGAGGCCCACCAGACTTCCAGGGGCCCAGGATGATGTCCATTTGTCTTTGCTGTCTATGTCCACCTCTCTATGCCTGGAACATCATTACCCACATTCTCCCCCAGTTCAGCAATCCATTCCCTTCTTCTCCAAAGGGAACCCAGTATGGTGAAAGACAACATCAAAGTTCGTTTTTGCTTCACTCAGAGCTGTTGAGGTTTTGTTTTTGTTTGTATGTAAGAAAAATTCTGCTTTGAGCCTCAGAATTGAAATAGAAATTGGCCTGTAACCAGATTAAAATTGCGTGCACCCTGTCACATGAAGGCCTTAATAATAAAAGCTCTGTTCTTTGAAGCCCTGATATGTACTAACCCATTTATTGTATTATTATGTATTTGTCTTCCTGGGAACACTGTGAGACTCTGGGGTGAGCTTGCATTTGCAGACAGGAACTGAAGGGCTGGAGAGGTTGCTGCACCCAGGTGCAGTTGCCCAGCATGTGAAAGAGTAGACATTCTAAACCCTGCACTTAAAAAATAAATAAATAAATAAAGTTACAGACTGTCTTTTATTTTGCAATATCTAGGTTAGTTCCCTATAGGCGTTTTCTATGTTCCAGATAGCTGAGGTTGAGAGGTACATGACTTCCAAATTAGTGGGGGAAAGTGGGACTACTTTACTTAAATGGATGTTTTTTACAGCAAGGTCTTTAATTCCTAGATGTAATTTTTATTTTATTTTTTAATTTAGATATTGGAAGGGTATAGCAGACCTTCTTTACTATTAATACCACTCTTAGGTCAGTGACTTCAAAGCAGCACCTGACACTGTGATTTTGAATGCATGTGATTCCCTGGGGAGGGCTCTCAGGAGGGAGAATACGCAGGAGGTAGAGTGGAAAGGTGGCTAAACTGGATGTGATCTCAGCTGCAGTCTAGCCCTAACCTGATTGCACAGGGAGCTCTGGAGCATGAAATACACCTACCAAGTCTGTTCCCACTTTGAAACACGGGGGCTAGCCTCTGTAGATGGTGAGACTACCTTCCCACAGCAGCTGGGGAGTTTGTACAGGAGCCAACTAAAGAAAGTCTGGAGAGGGAACCTACATCCCAGCTCCACTGTCCTCAAATGTTTGAACGATTGACTGATGAGGGCTATCAGCAGCTATTTGCATTACTATAGAAAGACACAGACGAATAATTAAAAGGTTTGAATTGGCACCATAGAAAACTCATTGTCATTTAGATACTTAGACACATTGAACCAGGAGATTGAGCATAGGGAGGTAGGAAAGCTGGTCTTAAATGGTTAATTTCTTCTAGCACATGCAAAACCATTAAAGTGACAGTGAGTTTGGTTGATGGCTGACTACCTTCAGAACCTTCTGCTGTTCTTACTGATGACGTCTTCATTGAGGCCCCACTGCTAGCCTTGAGATTGCTGATTTCAAGGCACTTTCAAGACAAAAATAAACATTCCATTTTCTTTCTGCAGGAGATGACTGTGTGCTCCCTTTGAGCTGGCCCAGGGGGAGCATTCAAAATACATTGCTGAAAGTAAATGGAATTTTTCAGCTATGTAAATTGCAACTCACCCCTGAAAACTCCATTTTATCAAGACTCCTGGTTAATACTGTTTTCCATGCTCAGGTATTCTCCCCAATCACACAGGCAGGGAATGCAGGAGCCCAGGAGGAGACTATTTCAGAGCAAAGTCCCTTAAAGAGGCCTCGGGTACTAATGTCCTCAATGTCTGCCTTGCAACAAACAAAACACAGACCTTTAACCTGGCAGGCAGGTGTCGGGGCAGAACAGAGGCCACCATACTTAGATTCAGAAGAATTACCTTGCCTCTTACTAGCTATGTGCCCATGTCAGGCCTCTGAGCCCAAGCCAAGCCATCGCATCCCCTGTGACTTGCACGTATACGCCCAGATGGCCTGAAGTAACTGAAGAATCACAAAAGAAGTGAAAAGGCCCTGCCCCGCCTTAACTGATGACATTCCACCACTGTGATTTGTTCCTGCCCCACCTTAACTGAGTGATTAACCCTGTGAATTTCCTTCTCCTGGCTCAGAAGCTCCCCCAGTGACCCCCGCCCCTGCCCACCAGAGAACAACCCCCTTTGACTGTAATTTTCCATTACCTTCCCAAATCCTATAAAACGGCCCCACCCCTATCTCTCTTTGCTGACTCTCTTTTCGGACTCAGGCTGCCTGCACCCAGGTGAAATAAACAGCCATGTTGCTCACACAAAGCCTGTTTGATGGTCTCTTCACACGGACGCGCATGAAAGCCCATGAGCAAGCCATTGCTCCCCAACTCCCCCGAGTGTGAGCAGATCCTGTGAATAAGATGGTCATTCCCATGATTAGTTTATATTATATAAGATTTGATTTAGGAATGAATTAATGGCATTCATAGCGACCTGGATGAGATTGGAGACTATTATTCTAAGTTAAGTAACTCAGGAATGGAAAACCAAACATTGTATGTTCTCACTCATAAGTGGGAGCTAAGCTATGAGGATGCAAAGGCATAAGAGTGACACAATGGACTTTGAGGACTCAGGGGGAAAGGGTGGGAAGGCGGTGAGGGATAAAAGACTACAAATAGGGTGCAGTATATAATGCTCAGGTGATGGGTGCACCAAAATCTCACAAATCACTACTAAAGAACTTACTCATGTAACCAAACACCACCTGTTTCCCAATAACCTATGGAAATAAAAAATTAAAAAAAAAAAAAAAGAGAAAATTGGCCTGGTGGGGTGGCTCATGCCTGTAATCCCAGGACTTTGGGAGGCCAAGGCGGGTGGATCACCTGAGGATCAGGAGTTCGAGACCAGCCTGGCCAAGATGGTGAAACCCCGTCTCTACTAAAAATAAAAAAATTATCTGGGCATGGTGGTTCACGCCTATAATCTCAGCTACTCAGGAGGCTGGGGCAGGAGAATCTCTTGAACCCAGGAGGCAGAGGATGCAGTGAACTGAGACAGCACCACTGCACTCCAGCCTGGTCAACAAGAGCAAAACTCCATCTCAAAAAAAAAAAACAAAAACAAAAAACAGAATTGATTATATCTGACTAGACAGAGATTCTTCCTGCTCTCTTTGAAGAAATAAGCTGCCAGGTCATATTAGATACTAAGGGAGGCCTCTAGGAGCTTAGATTAACTGCCAGCCATTAGCAGCAGAAAAACAAGGGCCACAGTCTTACAACTGCAAGGAAGTGAATTCTGCCAACAACCTTATTGAATATGAAAGGAGACTCCTGGGCTCTAGAAGAGAACACAATTCAACATAAATATTGGTTTAAACCTTGTAAGACCATGAGCAGAAAATCCAGTTACTCTGCATCCAGACTTTTGACTTACACAAAATGAGATAATAAGTGGGTGATGTTTTAACGGTTCAGGTTGTTATAATTTGTTAAGTAGCTTTAGAAAACTACTATACAATTGGTTGTTCTGAAGAAGCATGTGGAGGACCTCCAAAATTCACTCTCCAGGAAAACAATGAGAACACTGTCAAAATCAGCTTTTCAATGGATTAAATCAATTACCATAAATGTTCAAAGAACTAAAAGAAACTAAATGTGAAGAATTAAAGTATGAAAATAACGTGTCACCAAATAGAGATCATCAATTAAAAAAACAGGAAATATTTTTAAAAGAACCAACTAAAAATTCTGGGAGTTGGAAAGTACAATAACTAGAATGAAAAATTAACTGGAAAGGCTCAACTGCAGAGCTGAGCAGACAGAAGAAAGAATCAGTAAACTTGAAGACAAGTCAATTGAGATTACTCATTGTATTATAAAAAACAAGAATAAACAATAAAGGAAAATAAACAGAGCTCAGAGACATCATTCTATGAGGCCTTCATTACCCTGATATCAAAAGACAAAGATGTCATAACAAAATAAAAAACCAGATCACTATCCCGTATGAATATAGATGAAAACTTTTCAGAAGGGTGCTAATAAAATGAATCCACTAACATATCAAAAGGATCATACACTATGAGCAAGTGTATATGCCAGGAATGCAAGGTTGGTTTTAACATACAAAAATCAGTTGCTGTAAAAGAGCATATTAATAAACTGTAAAGTTTGAAAAACACATAATCACATCAAAAGCAAAAAATATTTTATGAAATCCACCATCCTTTGATAATAAAAACACTCAAAAAATTAAGAATATAAAGGAATTTCCTCAACTGATAAAGGACATCTATGAAAAACCCACAATTCTTATCTTAATAATGAAAGGCTGAAATTTCTTTCCCTGAGATCGGAAACAAGACAAGATGTCCACTTTTTTTTTTTTTTTTTTTTTTTTTTGAGATAGTGTCTTGCTCTGTCACCCAGACTGGAGTGTAGTGGCACAATCATGACTCACTGTGCAACACCAACCTCAAGTGGTCCTCCTGCATCAGCCTCCCTAGTAGCTGAAACCATAGGCCCATGCCACCATACCTGGTTAATTGTTTTTTGTTTTGTTTTCTTTTGTTGTTGAGACAGTTATGTTCTGTTGCCAAGGCTGGAGTACAGTGGCACAATTACGGCTCACTGCAACCTCCACCTCCCAGGTTCAAGCAATTCTTGCGCCTCAGCCACCCGAGTAGCAGGGATTACAAGCATGTGCCACCACACCTGGCTAATTTTTGTATTTTTAGTAGAGACGAGTTTTCACCATGTTGGTCAGGCTTGTCTCGAACTCCTGGCCTCAAGTGATCCGCCTGCCTTGGACTCCCAAACTGCTGGGATTACAGGCATGAGCCACTGTGCCCAGCCTTGTTTTTTGTTTTTTTTTTGTTGTTGTTGTTGTTGTTGTTGTTTTGTTTTGTTTTGTAGAGATGAAGTCTCCCTATGTTGCTTAGGCTGGTCTCAAACTCCTGGGCTCAAGTGATCCTCTTGCCTTGGTTTCCAAAAGCATTGGAATTATAGGTGTGAGCCACCAAGCCTGACCAATCCACTCTTGCAACTAATATTCAATATTGTGCTGAAAGTTCTTGCCAGTGGCCAGGTGCAGTGGCTCCCACCTTAATCCCAGCACTTTGGGAGGCTGAGGTAGGCAGATCACCTGAGGTCAGGAGTTCGAGACCAGCCTGGCCAACATGGTGAAACCCCGTCTCTACTAAAAATACAAAAATTAGCCAGGCATGGTTTTACACATCTGTAGTCCCAGCTACTTGGGAGGCTGAGGTGTGAGAGTCACTTGAACCTGGGAGGTGGCAGTTGCAGTGAGCTGTGATCATGCCACTGCACTCCAGCCTGGGCAACAGAGTGAGACTCCATCTTAAAAAAAAAAAAGTTCTTGCCCGAGCAATTAAACAAAAGAAAGAAAGAAAGAGAGAGGAAGGAAGGAAGGAAGGAAAGGAAGAAAGAAAGAGAAAGAAAGAGAAAAGAAAAGAGAAAGAATCCAGATTAAAAAGAAAAAAGTAAAACTATCTCTATTTACAAGATAAATAATCTTGTTTGTAGAAATTCCTAAAAGATCAACTTAAAAATATATTAGAACTAGTAAATAAGTTCAGCAAGATTGTAAGATATAAAATCAGCAAACAAAAATCAAATGTATTTCTATACACTTAAGATGAACTCTCTGAAGATGAAATTAAGAAAACAATTCCATTTATAATAGCATTGAAAAGTACAAAACACTTACTAATACACTTAACAAAATAAATACAAGACTTGTACAGTGAAAATTAAAAAACACCACTGAAAGAAAATAATCAGTAAATAGACACCCCATGTTTATGGATTGTAAGAATTAATACTGTTAAGATGGCAATATTTTCCAATTTAATCTGCAAATTCAGTGCAATCCCTGTCAAAACCCCAGCTGGTATTTTTTGCAGAAATTGACAGACCAATTCTAAAATTAATATGGAAATGCAAGAGCCACAGAATAGCTAATACAATTTAAAAAACAAGAACACACTCCCTGATTTCAAAACTTAACAAAACTACAGAAATCAAGACAGTGAGAAACTGGCATGAGGACAGACGTATAGATCAATGTAATGAAATTAAGATTCCAGAAATAAACCCAAATATTTAAAGTCAATTGAACTTTGACAAGAGTACCAAGACCTTTCAATGAGGAAAGAGTAGTGTTTTCAACAAGTAGTACTGGGACAACTGGATATCCACATAGAAAAGAATAAAATTGGACCCCTACTTAATACCACATACAAAAATTACTCAAAAGTGTACAAAAATCTAAATGTAGTGTCCAAAATTATACAACTCTTAGAAGAAAACTTAGGAGTAAGTCTTCATGGCCTTAGATTAGGCAATCAATTCTTAGATATAATACTGAAAACATAAAAGATAAAATAAAAAATAAACTAGACTGCATCAAACTTTTAAAATATTGTGCATCAAAGGATACCATCAAATAGTAGCATTATTTATAATTGCCAAAATGTAGAGGGAACTAAAATATCCACCAACTGATAAATAGATAAACAAAATGCAGTATATACATACAATGGAATTCTTATTAAGCCATGAATTGTACTCTTAGAAAAGACGAACTTTATGATATATTGGTTATATCTCAATAAAGCTGTTACTTAAAAAAGAAAAAGAAAACAATACAAAGCCCATAAATGTAAAAGGCTCATCCCATTCCTACCAAAGTTTACCTTCTGTCATTATCGGTCACTTGTACTTAGTGGGAATTTGCATAAAGAGCCAATTGAGTACAGGTGCAAGAGAAGACAGAGAGAGTCCTGATGAAGAAAAATGCTAGATCGCTAACTTCAAGGTTTGCTCTAGGAAGTTAAAACCTGCTTTGGACACTAGAAAACTAAGCTAACGACAAGAAAAAAACTGGAACTAACTACCTGAAGAGGTCTGAACAACACTGAGCAAACATTTATTGAAAGTCTATGGCTGGGTGCAGTGGCTCATGCCTGTAATCCCAACATTTTGGGAGAACGAGGCGGGCAGATTACCTGGTATCAGGAGTTCGAGACCAGCCTGGTCAACATGGTGAAACCCTGTCTCTACTAAGTATACAAAAATTAGCTGGGTGTGGTGGCACACGCCTGTAATCCCAGCTACTCGGGAGGCTGAGGCAGGAGAATTGCTTGAGCCCAGGAGATGGAGGTTGCAATGAGCCAAGATCATGCCACTGTACTCCAGCCTGGCCAACAGAGTAAGACTCTGTCTCAAAGAAAAAAAGAAAGTCTACTATGTGATGGTCATATTGCTACTAATCATTTGACTTCAGGAGAGTTCTTGAACACCCCACCTAAGACCTACATGGCTTACTTAGGATACAAAATGCCACTTCCGGCTTTACTGATTTTCCTTAACTTTACGTGATTTATAACCTGTCTACTTTGTGCCAGATATGTGCCTTGCCATTCAATTTCTTCCCAAATCTAAAGAAAGTAGTATTCCTGGACCTGCTTTACAGGTGGAGAAACAGATCAATCTCCTGCCCAAGATCATAGAGGCAATGTCTAGACTTGAACCTCAATCTTATAACTAAGATAGATGCTTTTTCCCACTGCTGCCTCTGCTTCTTGTCATTATTTTGGGGTTTCTGTTGCTACTAGAGAGAGATGCATGATAATAAGCATAGCCCTCTAGTGAGATGTTCCCTGATATTTTGGTTCAATTTCTGAAATGAAAGTTGGGTGGCCCAGTCAACTTGTGAGCATCTTCCAGGAAAGGGGATGAATCTGAGGATGGGTCTATTTTCTTTGACCTTGATCAGCTAATGCTGGGCAAGAAATCACTCCACAATCCAGTGACTTGAAACAATAAACATTTATTTCTCACCTGTGGATCTGAGGGTCAGCTCCAATTCGCTGGGCTGGAGTAGACTTCAGACTCTGGTGTGTAGATTGGGCTTAAGTCAGTGCTATTGGCCTCCATATCCTCCTTAGACCAGCAGCTGCCTAGTGCATACACTTCTCATGTAGGATTGTGAAAGAGAAAGATGCCAGCCAAAGAGTGAGGGTACATTTAGGTCTCACATCACATTTATTAACATTCTATTGGCCAAAGCATGTACTTTAAATAAGCCAGTGATAATGGGGTAAGGAAATATACTCAGCCCACTATAGTGCACTGCAAGATCACAGGATGGCAGAGGGAAGAGAATAGAGAACAAGAATCAAATCTACCACAGTCACTTAGGACAACATGAAGCTACTTATGACTGGGGCAAAGACAGGCAATCTAGGCTCCACTGTTCACATCCAGCCACTTTATTTTTGCAAATAATGCTTTATTGGTAAACAGTCATGATCACTTTTGTAGGTATTATCTTTGGCTGTTTTTATGCTTTAATGGCAGAGTTCAATTGTTGCAAAAGAAAATGATCATACAAATACGAACCCTAAAATATCAATTGTCTTTACCTTTTCAGAAAAAGTTTGCTAACCCTTGTGCTAGGATATACAGTCATTTGTGAGGTATTTTAAAATTAAGTAAAACAAAAAATAACAAACCCATTTTTTTCTGAGTGCCTATGTCTTAGTTCAGGCTGGTATAACAAAACACCATTAACTGGGTAATTTATAAACAACAGAAATTTGTTGCTGACAGTTCTGGATGTTGGGAAGTCTAAGATCAAGAGATTTGGTGTCTGGTGAGGGCATATAGGTATTCTTCATAGATGGTCCTCCATGTGATCTCACGTGGTGAAAAAGGAGACAAGCTCCCACAAGCCTTTTTTATAAGGGAACAAATCCCATTCATGAAGGCCCCATTCTCACAACCTTCTAAAGGCCCCACTTCTTAATTCTATTGCATTTGGGGTTAGGTTTCAACATATGAATTTGAGGGAGACGCCAACATTTAGGCCATAGCAGTCTACTATGCCCCTAAACTCTTATAAGCCAAGAAGCAGTAAAACACATACTTAGTCCCTATGTGACCTTAAACGAGTTATGTATATTCTCTGAGCCTCAGTGTCTGTATTAGTTCATTCTCACACTGCTATAAAGAACTACCTGAGACTGAGTAATTTATGAAGAAAAGAGATTTCACTGACTCACAGTTCCAAAGGCTGTACAGAAAGCATGGCTGGGAGGCCTCAGGAAACTTACAATCGTAGCAGAATGTGAAGGGGAAGCAAGCACCTCTTAACTATGGCAGAGCAGGAGAGAGAGACAGAGTGCAGGGGAAAGTACTACATGCTTTTAGACAACCAGATCTCATGAGAACTCACTAGCACACAAGAACAGCAAGGGGGAGGTTTGCCCCCATGATTCAATCACCTCCCACCAGCTCCCTCCCCTAACATTGGGAATTACAAGTCAACATGAGATTTGGGTGGGGACACAGAGCCAAACCATATCAGTGTTCTCGTCTCCAGAATGGGAAGAATTACAATATTATCTGCTTCACTGAGTTGCTGTGAAGATTGGATGAAGTAATATACATGGTTATGTGTTAAATTGCTTCCTCCAGAAAAGATATATTGAAGTCCTAATCCCCACTATCTCAGGATGTGACCTTAATTTGGAAATAGGACCATTGGAGATGTTACTAGTTAAGATGAGATCATACTAGAGTATGGTAAGCTCTTATCCCAATGTGACTGGCGTCCTTACAGAAGCCAGCCATATGAAGACAGGCATGCAGGGGGAATGCTATGTGATGATGGAGGCAGCAATTGGAGTTATGCTGCCACAAGCCAAGGAACACTTGGGGCTACCAGAAGCTAGGAAAAGACAGAGAAGAATTCTGCCCTAGAGGCTCTGAAGACGGTATAGCCCTGACAACACTTTGTTTGTGGATTTACAGCCTCCAAAATTGTGAGAGAATACATTTGTGTTGTTGAGCCACCCATTTTGTGGTGTTTTGTCATGACAGCCCTAGGAAATTAATACACATTTGAAGCTCTAAGAATAATACCTGCAATAACTCCGCAACTCATGTTACAAAACAACTCATGTTAGAAATTATTCTAGGCCGGGCGTGGTGGCTCACACCTGTAATCTCAGCACTTTGTGAGGCCAAGGTGGGTGGATCACCTGAGGTCAGGAGTTCCAGACTAGCCTGGCCAACATGACGAAATCCCGTCTCTACTAAAAATACAAAAATTAGCTTGGCATGGTGGCACGTGCCTATAATCCAAGCTACTAGGGAGGCTGAGGCAAGAGGATTGCTTGAACCTGGGATGCAGAGGTTGCAGTGAGTCAAGATCATGCCACTGCACTCCAGCCAGGCAGCAGAGCGAGATTCTGTCACAAAAAAAAAAGAAAAAAAAAGGAGAAGGAGAAATTATTCTAGATATTTTGGCCATGTGCAGTGGCTCACACCTGTAGTCCCAGCACTTTGGGAAGCTGAGGCAGATGGATCACTTGAACTCAGGAGCTTGAGAACAACCTAGGCAATAAGGTGAGACCCTGTCTCTACAAAAAATACAAAAAAAAATTAGCTAGGTGTGGTGGCATGTGCCTGTGGTCCTGGCTATTCAGGAGGCTGAGGTGGGAAGATCACTTGAGTCCAGGCAGTAGAGGCTGCAATGAGCTGAGACTGTGCCACTAAACTCCAACCTGAGTGACAGAGTGAGACCCTGTCTCAACAAAAAAAAAAGAAACAAGAAATTTTTCTAGATATTTTTACCTTGTTTCTGTTACTCTTTATAATAATTTTATTAGGTAGGTGTATTAGTCTACTTTAGCTGTCACTGACAAAATACCATGGACTGGGCAGCTTGAATAATATATATTTATTTTTTTCACAGTTTTGGAGGCTGGAAGTCCAAGTTCAGTGTGTCAGAATGATCAGCTACTGGCAGGCGCCTATAGTCCCAGCTTCTTGGGAGGCTGAGGCAGGAGAATGGCGTGAACCCAGGAGGTGGAGCTTGCAGTGAGCCAAGATCGTGCCACTGCACTCCAGCCTGGGCGACAGAGTGAGACTCTGTCTCCCATCCCCCCCCCAAAAAAAAGAATGATCAGCTACCGGTGAGGGTTTTCTTCTTGATTTGCAGATGGCCACCTTCTTGTTGTGTCTCCACATGGCCAGGAGAGAGAGCAAGAGCAAGATGTCTGGTGTCTCTTCTCACAAGGGCACGAATCTTATCCTAAGCGCCCCACCCTCATGACCTCACCTAACCCTAATTATCTCCCAAAGCCCTGCCTCCAAATACCATCACACTGGAAGTTCAGACTTCAACATACAAATTTTGGTAACTATTACGAATAATAATACGACCGTTCCTTGTGGTAAGTATTATTATCCCTATTTTATTGGAAAGAAGACTGAGTCTCAGTGAGATCAATACTCAAGAAAAATAATAACGGGGTGATGGTATTAGAAAAATAAGATGTCTATAGATGTGAGAATTTCTTTGGGGAGTTTTCATGCACTACCGTGTATACTCCATAAAGACAGTGGTATTGTGGGCTCTGGAATCAGGTAACCTAAGTTCAATTTTAGCCTCTGCCATTAATCAACTCTGGGACATTGGACAAGTTACTTAACTACTTGAAGTTTCAATATCCTTATATGTAAAATGGATGATTCCTAACTGATTGGAGTAGTTGTCACTTTTAAAATGACAAAATATATGTAAAGAGGATCCTAGAATGTCTGGAACAAAGGAGACATGAAATAAACGTTAAAACTTCAGAGATCAATATACACATATATTCAATGCAGCCATAATTGTTAAAACAGATTTGGACAACTTCAATATCCAACAAAAATTTAAACTAGGATTCATTCATATTAAGAAATGCTATGCAAGCATAAAACTAAGGTAGAAGTATATTACCTTCCTGGGTTCTTTGTCTACTGTGTGACTTTAGGCAAATGATTTAATCATTTTGGGCCTCAATTTCCCCATATGAAAAATGTAAATAAAGGCAATACCTATTTCAAAGGGTCATCATAAGGATTAAACAATATGTAGTCCACACAAGATGCTTAAAATATTCCTAGGCACATAGCAGACACATGATAAACGCTAGCAATTATTACATTATGATTCCATTTGTATGGAAGGAAAGAAGGCTAATTGGCTAATTTCTGGAAAGAGATATAAGAATCTGCTCACTAATTGTTGTCTCTGGGGAGTGGGGATGAGAGGCAGGAGGGAGAAGGGCTTTTCCTTTCACTTTACCCATCCTGTGCCCTTGGAAACAAACCAACCCCCAAGTTGTTAGCTGTCTCTTGCTTGTGCTCTTTCTCACATAATGAAGAGTAGCTGAGCACTTTCTTCTACTGCCAGGCAGGGTTGCTTCTCAGACATGTGGGTACAGCTGCTAAAAGATTTCCATAAAGGTTGGTAAATAAGCGAATCCTTGTCCTCCATGATTCTGCAAGGTAAGGGTTAACTCCTTGCATGCTAGAAGCCTCTGAGATGCTGATTCGTAGTGACCCTGTTTGGTTTGTTCCCTGTGTCTGTAGTCCAGGTCAGTAAATATTTTGACTTTCAATCCTGGTGCCAGGCACTGACCTCAGAGCTGTATACTCATTGTATCTCACTGTAAACCATTCTTCAAGGTACTCATTCTTATTTTCCAAATGGTGAAGCAGAGGTTACTTATTACTTTTTATGCCCAATAACACAGAGCTCATGCAAGAATTCTGTCTGACCCTTAAGGCTATGTTCCCTTCTCTGTGTATCTTTGCTTTCATTAACTCACATTCCCTCTCTAAAAATGTTTGTATGTTCTGCTTCAAAAAGTTATTCTCGAAAAGTATTTGTTTTTTGTTTTTTTTGGGTTTTTTTTGTTTTTTTACCAGGTTTGTATTTCTAACTTGTCTCAACTGGTTTAACAGTTTCAAGAGAAGAGCAGAGTTATCAATTGTGTGAATAATTAACAAGTTGAGTTTGATCTCTGGGCAAAAATTGACCATTGAACTAGATTATTTGCCCTTAACAAAAAGGCAAGGAAAATTTCTCTATATAGGCATTGTTCAATGCCTGTATAGGCAAAGAAGCCAAGAAGACTTATTCTAAACTTGCTCTGTTCCTCCTGCCACAGACCAAGTCCCCTCTGCCCAAGGGTACAAGGCCTGAACCAGTCCTGGAAACAAGCACTCTGACTCCAGGGAGACTGGAAGTGGTTTTGGAAACTGTACAGCCTCAGGTTTAAGTCATTATTAGCTGTATGACCTTGGGCAAGGTTACCTAATTCCCTCCTTCATTTCCTTTGTCATTTGTAAATGGGGATGACGGTGTTTATAGGCACTAAGCTAATATCCAGCAGGGATATTAACATTTTCCAGCAGTCATCAACCAATCAAAAGGCTGTACATGGAACTGCAGCAGCGTGCTGAGGCCTCAGCTCTGCAGGCCTGTAGCAGTTGGTTGTATTGTGGAGATATCCACAGGCATCCCAGGGGAGAGGCCAAGTGGACAGAAAGATGGGGGTGCTATGGTAATGAGAGGTGAGTTTCAGGGAAGCCACTATTCACCAACTGGTGTGGAAGTGTTCCAATAATCTAACAACTAGTACAGCTGTGCAAGTGATTGTAGGCTAGATATGGGTCCTTTGCAAGCGAGATTGCATTTCTAGGGGAATTTACTCTGGGCTGGGTACTGTACCTGCCTTAGACAGTTTGAACCACTATAAAAAATTGCCACAGACTGGGTGGCTTACAAACAGAAATTTACTTCTCACAGTTCTGGAGGCTAGAAGTCTGAGATCAGGTTCTGGTGAGGACCCTTTTCTGGATTCCAGACTGCCAATTTCTAGTTGTATCTCCATGGGGTGGAAAGAGGGCAAGAAAGTTCTCTGGGTTCCTTTCTAAAGACACATAACCCCTTTCATGAGAGCTCCACTCTCATGACCTAATTACCTCTTAAAGGTACCACCTCCAAATATGATCATATCTCAGAGGTTATGATTTCAACATGGAAATTTTGGAGAAACAAAGCATCCAGTCCATCGCAGTGGCTAAACTCTCTCACATGATTCCATGTAATCATCACAAGCATTCAATTAAGAAGATGTTACTTCAGGCCCACTTTTCAGATGAGGAAACTGCATCTTCAAAAGTTAGAATGGCTAGTAAGTGGGGAAACAGTAACCCAAATCCAAGCTGAGTAGTGGGAAGGCCAAACTCTTACCTGCCATGTGAGAGAGAAGGAAATCCTGAGCAACGATGAAGCACCAAAGTTGAGAACTTGGAGGGGAAAGGATAAACATGGGTTTTGGGCTGTAGGACAATTACATGAGGAATTGAAAGGTGGCTAGGCATGGAGTCCTTGGACAAGGATAATATTAAAAACATTTCTTCCATTTGCACTTTACAAAATGCTAACAAAAGATCAACCGGTGTAAAGGGTAGGCAGAAGTTCTTTGCACAATGCTTATTCATCTAAGTTTGAAATCATGCCCAAATAAAAAGTTCAAAAAAACCCAAAGCCCTTTACAAATAGGGGCCCAAGCTCTCTGTCATCCCTCAGTTGGATTTTTTCAATCTCTTGTCCTCATCAACTCATTTTTCAGAGTAACAGAGGCCACTGAAGAAGATCTAAGTCTGGAAATCTCATATTCCTCCACTCCAACTCTCAGCAGCACTGTGGAAAGCTGAAGAGAAGTCTTTGGGGTTATGTGATTTGGGAAATGCTTGCAAATGAAATGCGTGTAACTGCTAGAAATAACCATAATGCCACAGGAGGAGATTTGGTCCAGGAGTCAGATAACTGGGGATTCCATCCTAATGGTGAACCTGCCCCTATAAACTTCAAACAATTATTCAGGGAAAAAGAGAGGGGGAGAAATAAACATAAACCAAGTTTGCAGCATGGTCAGCATTAATCCTGAGGTCAGCTCATTCTCTGACCTTCTTCCTCATAGTTGTTTGGTGCCTACTTTCTTAAAATCCCTAGACCCTGTTAGGAGATTATAGTTCCCTTATCTGCTCTATACATAGCAACTTGACTATGAAATGTTAAGTCTTCCCTTTGAGATACTCCTTCAGGTCCTGCAGACAGATGAATTTACTGACTCAGCTAGTCTGAAGAACCCCACTGATGTCAGCTGATCTGAAGGACTCCATGAGGAGCTGACTCACCAAAAAATGCAGTTTCCACATCCCAATGACTTCATCCCCTTGCCTTGATTAATGAACAACTCCAATTTTCCAGCCCTTCAACCTCCACAATCCTCTTAAAAACCTTAACCCAGAACTCCTTGGGGGCGATAGAGACTTGAGGTTCTCTTCTCATCAACTTGCTCACCACCCGTGATTATTAAACCTTCTCTGCTACAAACCCTGCTGTCTCAGTGTAATGGCTCTGTTACTGCCCAGTGGGCATATAAGCCTGTTCATCCTATAACAGTGGGTCCATTTCACAGCTCAATGATCATACACAAGCTATACTTCCTCTGTAAAATGGGAATCACAGTGGCAACCTCCAAGGTTATGCTGATGATTAAATGAAATAGCATTTGTAAGGTTCTAAGCATGGGATCTGGCATAGAGGATATGCTCAATAAACATTTTATTTCCCCTTTCCTGAGGCTCAATTTCCACACTTATTCAAGGAGGAGAGTAATAATACCTTAAAGAGAGGGCACAAAGATCAAATGCCATAACCTGTGAAATGTGATCAGGAAATGCATCATTTTACGAATGAGTGTTGCCTTTACTGCTGGACATGACAAAGAAGGCCCAAACCTACTCTCACCCCTAATCACATCCCACAGTTGAATATGTCATACTGCCTTTATTACTCTCAAGTAACTTTTGGCTCTTTGACCCAATCTTTGCAACAAGCACACAACTAGTGAAGCAGTACTTATACTTCTGAACAGAGTTGATATTTCCCAATATGTCTAACCCAGAGCTGTGGATCCATCAAATGTTTGATGAACATTTGTGGTTGAGATCACCCCTTCCATTCATTCTTGAACTTCCTCAACTTTCCCTTCTCTGCAACATCAACTTATCCTCCACCAAGTTAACTTCTTCACTATCCTTTACTTTCTGAAGTCAAAAATCATTCCTGACTCTTTAATTTCCTTCACTCTGGGCGCCTTACCCTGAATCATAATCCATCTGGAAGTCTACCTAGAGAACATATCTCAAATCTGTCTACTTTATTTACCTATTATCCTAGTCCTAGATACCATGTTCTATCCTAGAGCTACTTGAAAAGTCCTTCATTTCCACTCTTACACCTCTTATTTTCCTGAAAATCCATTCTACACACAAAAGCTAAGGTGACCTCCAAAAATCACAATCAGATCAAGTTGCACCCCTGCTTAAAACTTTTCAATGATTTCTCATTTCATTCAAAATAAAATTCAAACTTTACCATGGACCCAATGACCTATGTGATACATCCCCCAACTATGTTCATTCACCAACAAATGTGTATTGAGTATGTGACAAGCGTTGGAGACTTAGAAACAAATTTTGAAAACAGGTGGAAATCCCTGTTTTCATGGAGGTAACATTTCTGTGCAGTGTTTTCCTACTTTGTCTTTTTTTTTTCTTTTTTTTTTTTGACAGAATCTCTCTCTGTCACCCTGGCTGGAGTACAGTGGCTTGATCTTGGCTCACTGCAACTTCCACCCCCTTGGTTCAAGTGATCCTCCTGCCTCAGCCTCCCGAGTAGCTGGGATTACAGGCATGCACCACCATGCCTGCCTGGCTAATTTTTGTATTTTTAGTAGAGACAGGGTTTCACCATGTTGGCCAGGCTGGTCTTGAACTCCTGACCTCACGTGATCCACCCACCTCAGTCTCAGTCTCCCAAAGTGCTGGGATTACAGGCATAAGCCACCGTGCCTGGCCTTCTCCTACCTTTTTAACTTCAACCCACAGAAATACATTTTACATCCTGTCCCTACACATACTAGAAGTATTTGTAAAGGAAACAACAACAAAAATCATTAAAAAGAAACTTACCCTTACTGTTAATACATATAATAAAGTAAAAACATAACAAAAGTTTAACCCAGTAGAATCCTTCCTAAAGATATGTGTATTTCACGCTGATGTTTTCTTATCCAATTTCACACACACACACACACACACACACACACTATCTGCTCACAACAATCTAAATTGATTTCTTGACTTCAAAAAGTAACCTCCACTGTGAAAAACACTGTTCTAGCCAGGCCTCCTGCTACAGACTTTGTGACCACAAGAGAGTCATCTAAGTTTTGCCATCTATCAAATAGTGAGAAGCCTTCACAATTAGGTGAGTTAATTCATTGGAATGCACATTGACACTTGGTATGCGGAAGAATTTCACCACATGCCCATCTTTTCTTGTGCCATTCTTTGTTTTGTTTGGTTTTGTTTTGGAGACAGAGTCGTGCTCTGTCACCCAGGCTGGAGTGCAGTGGCATGATTTTGGCTCACTGGAACCTCCACCTCCCAGGTTCAAGTGATTCTCCTGCCTCAGCCTCCTGAGTAGCTGGGATTACAGGCACCCACCACGACGTCTGGCTAATTTTTCTATTTTTATTAGAGACAGGGTTTTGCCATGTTGGACAGGCTGGTCTCAAACTCCTGACCTCAGGTGATCCACCCACCTCAGTCTCAGTCTCCTAAAGTGCTGGGATTACAGGCGTGAGTCACCACGCCCGGCTTTGCCATTCTTTCTAGTACCCACTTCATTTCTGGTCCTCAAACACACCACCTTCATCTTCTTGGTGCTCTTTCTCCCAGAACTTCACCTTCGTGCCCCTTCTCATCATGTAAATCTTAGCTCAAATGTCATTTCCATGAAGAAGGCTACCACCCCAAGTAACTATCTAGTGACTACATTTTAAATCCCTGCTTTAATTATCTTTAATTATCTGTTTAACAAGTGTCTAGTATTTTCTTGTTGATTTGTTTTCTGTTGCCTCACTAGAATAGGTAGATAGCTCTTATGAAAATGGGGCCTTTGCTGGTCCTTTTCACAACACTGACACCAGCACTTAAAATAGTGCCTGACAAAAAGTAGTTGTTCAAGAAATACTTGTTGATGTATTTCCTTTTCCTTGCCTGAAAATAATAATAATAATAAAAAAGATGTCCAGGCACAGTGGCTCAGGCCTGTAATCCCAGCACTTTGGAAGGCTGAGACAGGAGGATCACTTGAGCCCAGGAGTACCAGACCAGCCTGGGAGACATAGCAAGACTCTATCTATATAAAAATATACTTCTTTTTTTTTTGAGACAAAGTTTCACTCTTGTTGCCCAGGCTGGAGTGCAATGGCATGATCTTGGCCCACTGCAACCTCTGCCTCCTGGGTTCAAGCGATTCTCCTGCCTCAGCCTCCCTAGTAGCTGGGATTACAGGTGGCTGCCACCATGCCCAGCTAATTTTTTGTATATTTAGTAGAGATGCGATTTCACTATGTTGGCCGGGCTGGTCTCGAACTCCTGGCCTCAGGTGATCCACCTGCCTCAGCCTCCCCAAGTGCTGGGATAACAGGCATGAGCCACCGCGCCTGGCACAAAAATATTTTTTAAAATTAACTAGGCATAATGACATATGACTGTAGTCTCAGCTACTCAAGAGGCTGAAGTGAGAGAGGCACTTGAGCCCAGGAGGTTGAGACTATAGTGAGCTGTGATCACCCCAATGCACTCCAGCCTGGGTGACACAGTGAGACCCTGTCTCAAAAAATAAATAAATAAATAAATAAGAAGAATACTTGTTGAGATAAATGAGTGGTCTAGAGACTATGCCCTCACCAGAGTCAACTAGCAGGCAGATGTAATCACATTGAAATATTTTTCCCTAAAGAAAACAGGGGATTTGGAGTTAGAATTTCTGAACTTCAGGACTGGCTCCTCCTTTATTAGTTCCCTAACTGTGATGGGCTCATTTGTGGTCCCTAAAATTTATATGCGGAAGTCTTAACCCCAGTATTTCAGAATGTGACTGTATTTGGAGTTAAGGTCTTTAAAGAATTAATTAAGGTTAAACGAGGTCATTAGTATGGGCATTAATCCAATATAACTGGTGTCCTTAGGAGAAGACAATTTGGGCAAAGATATTCAGAAGGAAGCCCATGGGAAGGCATAGACAGAAGATGAACATTTACAAACCAAGGAGAGAGACCTCAGAAGAACCCAACCCTGCCAATACCATGATCTTGGACTTCCCAGCCTCCAGAACTGTGAGAAAATAAATTTCTGTTATTTAAGCCCTGTAGTCTGTGGTACTTTATTATGACAGCCCTAGCACACTAATGCACTAGGCTTGAGTGAATCATGAAGCATCTCTCTCTGTTTTTCACTTGCAACATGAGGATAGTGCTTCGCTCAAGGAGCTAATTTATGTAAAAGCACCAGCACAAACCCAGGCATACAATAGGATCTTTACATATGTCTATTTTCCCCCAATATTTTTCTTTACTACTAATTTATTTATTAATATTTATTATTGATTTATTTTTGAGACAGTCTCACTGTGTCGCCCAGGCTGGAGTGCAGTGGCGTGATCTCAGTTCACTGCAACCTCTGCCTCCCAGGTTCAAGCGATTCTCCTGCCTCAGCCTCCTGAGTAGCTGGGATTACAGGCACCTGACACCACGCCTGGCTAATTTTTGTATTTTTAGTAGAGACAGGGTTTCACCATGTTGTCCAGGCTGGTCTTGAACTTCTGACGGGTGATCCACCTGCCTCGGCCTCCCAAAGTGCTGGAATTACCGGCATGAGCTGCTGTGCCTGGCCTATTAATTTAAAAATAGATGCAGGCTAGGCACAATGGCTCACACCTGTAATCCCAGCACTTGGGAGACAGAGGCAGGAGGATTGCTTGAGCCCAAGAGTTTGATACCAGCCTGGGCAATACAGAGAAACCCCATCTCTACAAAAAAATCAAAAAATTAGCCTTGTATGGTGGCATGTGCCTGTGATCCCAGCTACTGGGGAGGCTGAGGTGGGAAGATTGCTTGAGCCCAGGAGGTAGAGGTTGCAGTGAGATGTGATTGCTCCACTGCATTGCAGCCTGGGTGACAGAGCAAGACCCTGTCTGGAAAAAAAAAAAATGTAGATTTTCATGAGTTCATTGAAATTTGCAAAATCAGATTGAGCAATACCTGAGGTCAATAGTATCTTATTTGTCTTTGTAGTCCCAGGACATAGGACAGTAGCAAGTTGAATAGAGGCAGAGCAGGTATGAACCTCAGTTCATAAACTCATAAGGGCAAGAATTATCACTGACATTATTTTCCTGAAGTAACTAAATTCACAGTCCAAAGCCCCAGGCTTCCAAGATGGAAGAAAGTTCAGTCTTAATATTTCTTGACTTTCTATCCTCTACTCTGAACTACGGTTTTGGGGAGGTCTGTATATCAGTCACCTTCAGGTCTTGCAGCCCTGCAACTTCTCATCTACTGCTTAGGGGACTTAGGGATCTTTGGCAAGGTAGGGCGCCATATATCTAGGCTCTGATCTCCTGGGTCCCCATGAAGCCACTCATTTATGTCATTGCTATATCCCCAGTGGCCTGCCAAGAAGCCCTAGTGTAAGTCATACGACCTCTATATTCCTGGGTTCTCTCTGTCCCCAGCCACAGAGAACTTCATCTCTTCTCCCAACTTGACCTTCTCGGGGCTGCTCCTCACCCTGGATAGCTCCAGAGCCCTCTGGTGTGTTTAGGCTCCTTCAGATAAGAACGCTTGACAACAGATTTTCACCAACTGACAGCATCACTTTGGAAAAACGTTTCCTTTTAAGGCCCAGAATATCCTTAGCCTTTTCTCCTACCTCTGTACGCCATCCCCTACCCCGGCTGATATGGTTTAGCTTTGTGTCCCTACCCAAACCTCATCTTGAATTATAACCCCCAGGTGTTAAGGGGAGGGACCCAGTGGGAGGTAATTGAATCATGGGGGCAGTTTCCCCCGTGCTATTGTCGTGACAGTGAGCAAGTTCTCACGAGATCTGATGGTTTTATAAGTGTCTGGCATTTCCCCTGCTGGCTCTCATTCTCTCTCCTGAAGCCCTGTGAAGAGGTGTCTTCTGCCATGATTGTAAGTTTCCTGAGACCTCCCCAGTCATCTGGAACTGTGAGTCAATTACACCTATTTTCATTATAAAATACCCAGTCTCAGGTATTTCTTCATAGCAGTGTTAGAAAAGACTAATACACCTGCCATGCGTTTTTAAATTTTTATTTACTTATTTATTTATGTTGAGACAGGATCTCACTCTGTTGCACAGGCTGGAGTGCAGTGGCACTATCACAGCTCACTGCAGCCTCAACCTCCCAGACTAAGGTGATTCTCCCACCTCAGCTTCCTGAGTAGCTGGGACTACAGGTGTACGCCACTATGCCCAGCTAATTTTTATACTTTCTTTTGTAGAGACGGTGTTTCATCATGTTGCCCAGGCTGGTCTTGAACTGAGTTCAAGCAATTCACCCACCTTGTCTTCCCAAAGTGCCTGGGACTACAGGCATGGGCTACCACGCCTGGCCCAGATTTTGTAATTTCTTAAGTGCTCTGAGAACCCTGATGCAGTCTTTGTCTCTTAGTTGACTATTTCAGCCATTTGCAAGTAAACTGGAAATGATGGAACATCCAAAACAGTTGCCAAATCCTTACAATGAAACTCTCAACATTAGAGTTAGCAGATTTAGCTATTGAAAATACAAGATGCAATATTTGGGACATACTTGTACTAAAAAAATATATTCATTGCTTATCTGAAATTCAAATTTTACTGGATGTCCTGTATTTTATCTGGCAACTCTAATTTAACTTATAAGGAAATCTCTTGGGGCAGTGCTTCTCAAACTCCAGCTGCATCGGGATCACCTGGAGGGCTTCTTAAATCAGATGAGTGGGCTCTGCCCCTAGAATTTGTGATTCAGTAGTTCTGAAGGGGGCCTGAGAATTTGCTTTCCTAACAAGTTCTCAGATGATGTTGCTATTGCTGGCACAAGAGCCACACTTTGAGAACAATTGTCTTAGGAAACAGGCAAGGAATCAATTTCATACGTGCTTAGCAAATTTCATGACCTCTCTATGCTTCCATTACCTTAACTGTAAGACAGAGAGATTAATAATAAATACCTCAACCTACTTCTTAGGGTTCTCTGCAGGATTAAACGAGTTTACATATAGAAACTGCTTACAATAGGGCCTAGCACTTTCATGTGCTATATAAGTGTAAACTTGTTATCATTAATATCATTATTATTCCCTCTTGCCTTCAAATTAAAAAGCTGAAAAAATTCTGCTTTTCATTGATCTTAATAATGACCATCCAGAATTGTCAAAAACATGTTAAAATGATGCAAAGAAGTTTAAGAAAACAGGCAGCATTACATATTAAAAAATGCTTCATGAAAAATGGTAAGATAATGGTGTAGCTACTGTGAAGAACAGTTTGGCAGTTCTCCAAAAAGCTACCATAGAATTAACATGTGATCCAGCAATTTCACTTTTAAATATATTCCCAAAATAGTTGAAAACAGGAACTTAGATACTTGCATGCCAATATTCATAGCATTATTCCCAATAGCCAAAAGGTGTAAACAACCCAAATGTCCATGAACAAATGAATGTTTAAGCAAAATATGGTATATACGAACAATGGAATATTATTCACCCATAGAAAGGAATGAAATACTGGCAGGGCATGTTGGCTTACGCCTGTAATCCCAACACTTTAGGAGGCCGAGGCTGGCAGATCACTTGAGGTCAGGGGTTCAAGACCAGCCTGGGCAACATGATGAAACCCTGCCTCTAATAAAATACAAAAAAATTAACTGGGCGTGGTGGTGGGTGTCTGTAATCCCAGCTACTCGGGAGGCTGAGGCAGGAGAATTGCTTGAACCTGGGAGGCAGAGGCTGCAGTGAGCCAAGATGGCACCACTACTGCACTCCAGCCTGGGTGACAGAGTGAGACTCTGTCTCAAAAAAAAAAAAAAAAAAAGGAAGGAAGTACTTATACATGCTATGATTTAGATAAACCTTGAAAACATTATGTTAGGTAAAAGCAGTCAGTTCTCTCATCTTCCTGCCTCCCTCTGGTAAAGAGGCTTGAGATTACACTGGGCGCTCCTGGATAATTTAGGCTAATCTTTCCATCTCAAGATCCTTAACTTAATCATACAAGCAAAGTCCCTTTTGCCATGAAAGGTAACATATTCACAGGTTCCAGGGATTCAAATATGGATATCTTTTGGCAGAGGGGACAGTATTCTGCCTACCAAATCATCTCACCACAGGATTGGAAAAGCTGGCCTTGGAATCTCAGTCTCATCAGTTAGTAGTTGTGCCACCTGCTTACCTAACCGCCTCAGCAGCACCCTTAAAATGGCCATAAATGCGGCCTTGCAGGGCTATTGTGAGAATGATGATAATGAGTTGTAGGAGCTGGGACCAAGAGAGCCCTCAATGAGCAGTCAGCATTATTATTATGATCTTAAGCCCTCTACTTTTTCCAACAGGAATACTGTAAGGTTTAGACGTAAGTGAAATTGTTGGGTGAAATGCTAAGTTCTATTCAGATGTTGGTTGTGATATTTTCTCAAAACAATCAACCTACACATTTCCTTTATTTTTCATTTCATTCCAGGTCATTTGGGGATGAAGAGGTGGGTAAGGCTAGCCAAGCAGTCTTCCCTGCAGTCCCTACTCTTAGCATCATACATAACTGTGTCTGGAAATAGAACGTGCACTGTCACTTTTTGATATCTTATTTTAAAAGGCAAAACTAGGAAGCTCCTGATTAAAAAACAATGTGAGAAAATGTTCTAAGATCAAAATTAGCAGGGTATATGAATGTGCTGAGCTATGTAACAACATCTCAGAGTGTAAGAAATAAGCATCTCTTTATTCATTCAGAAGTATTTATTGAGCACTTACTATTGTCCAAGTACTGTTTTAAGCACTGGGTATACCGTGGTGACCAAAGCAACTGAGGTCTTTGCCCTTATTCTAGTGGGAAGAGACATACAATAGAGGGATAAAAAACTATGGGGCTGGGTGCGGTGGCTCATGCCTGTAATCCCAGCACTTTGGAAGGCCAAGGTGGGCTGATCACTTGAGGTCAGGAGCTCAAGACCAGCCTGGTCAATGTGGTGAAACCGTGTCTCTACTAAAAATACAAAACTTAGCTGGGCATGGTGGCAGGCACCTGTAATCCCAGCTACTTGGGAGGCTGAGGCAGGAGAATTGCTTGAACTCAGGAGGCAGAGCCTACAGTGAGCCAAGATCACACCATTGCACTCCAGCCTGGGTGACAGAGTGACACTCTGTCTCAAACAAAAAAGAAAAAAAAAATCACTGAGTGAATCCAGCAACCAAGTGCTTGGGACTGAATTCAAATGTCTGCCATAGAAGAAAACTGGTGACCCACTGATTTGAATTTTTGAATTTTTGGCAGAATAAATGAGACTCATTCAGGTTGTAAAAAATACAATACTAATAGAAACAATATATTATTTTTTACCTGTGAGTAGGCAAATATTTTCAAACAATTGAGTATGTTATTAGCATTATTGAAAATTGGCACCATCTTTTATAGAGGGCCATACGGTTGTTCCTATCAAAATTTGAGGCTGGGTGCAATGGCTCACACCTGTAATCCCAGCACTTTGGGAGGATGAGGCAGCGGGTCACCTGGGGTCAGGAGTTTAAAACAAGCCTGGTCAACATGGCGAAACCCCGTCTCTATTAAAAATACAAAAATTAGTCAGGCTTGGTGGTGGGCGCCTATAAACCCAGCTACTCGGGAGGCTGAGGCAGGAGAATTGTTTAAACCCAGGAGGCGGAGGTTGCACTGAGCTGAGATCGCGCCATTGCACTCCAGCCTGGGTGACAGAGTGAGACTCCGTCTCAAAAAAAAACAAACAAAACAAAACAAAAAAACCCCACAAAATTTAATTGTGCATGACCTTTATTTAGAAATTTCACTTCAGTGATTATATCCTTCAGAAATACATATATGCCAAGAACAGGTATAGCAAGATGTTTGTGGTATCATTTGTAATTAGGAAAAGTTGGAGATGGCTTAAATTGGCATTAATGAGACAATGGGTAAATAAGAAACAGAAGCTGCTTTCCTATAATAGCCAGCTGTTAAAAATGTTCCAGACACTTTATGTACTAAAATAAAAGTCCTGATTTATTGACAAGGTTTTTTAAAAAAACATGGCAGTGAAATATGGGTAGCAAGATGTAATTTGAGAAAAAAGAAAACAAACCTGGGCGCAGTGGCTCATGCCTGTAATCCCAACGCTTTGGGAGGCTAAGGCAGAGGGATCTCTTGAGGCCAGGAGTTTGACACCAAACTAGGCAACATAGCGAGACTCCAACTCTACAAAAAAACACAAAAATTTAAAAACTACCCAAGTGTGGTGGCTCATGCCTGTAATCCCAACATTTTGGGATGCTGAGGTGGGCAGATCACTTGAGGCCAGGAGTTCAAGGCCTGCCTGGACAACATGGTGAAATCCTGTCTCTACTGAAAATACAAAAATTAGCCAGACTTGGTTGAACCCAGGAGGCGGAGGTTGCAGTGAGCCAAGATCGCACTGCTGCACTCCAGCCTGGGCAACAGGGTGAGACTCTATCTCAAATAATAATAATAATAATAATAATAATAATAATAATGTAATCTAATTGGCTGAGTCTATGTCAGCAATATGAAAAAAGGGAGTTACTAATCAATTTCTAGTATTGGCTCCCACTTTCCACTCCCTATCCCACTCCAGTTGTCACACACGTGCAAGGACAGATATGTGTGTTTCACCATTAAAATAAAGGGCTGATAAGATGGGAGCAGGATTATGTTGGAATCTTTCTCTGATAAGACATGCCCTACCTGCTTAACCTTCCCCAAGAAGTCTATTGCTTACCCCTCCCACTTCCAAGGGGTGGGTTGTTGGGGTGGGGGGAAGGTTAGCTGACCCCACTCAGTGGCGCCCTAGGCCTGGGGCTTTCTGGAACCTTATCATCACACTTTATCACAGGAATTGCATCTACTGTCAGCCTGTCTGTCTTCCTCCCAGGGAATCTGGGCAGACACCTGAACCACGTGCTATTCCTCTTTTTAGACCCAGTGGTAGAACAATGCCTGGTGGGCCTTCATAAACACTTAAGGAATGAACAGACATGGCTGTAGCCAGGAACGTCATTTGGCCTGGCGAAAGCAGCAGAGGGGCCTGCCGACAAGTGTCTCTAAGGCCAGATAAGAGCAGCTGAAAATAGTCCAATTCTCAGCCCTGGCGGGGAAGAAAGGAAGAAGGAGAAATAGTTACACGTAAAGTTATTTTCCTGGATACTGTAATAGTGGATTTGTCAAAAACTACAGAATGTACAACACAAACAGTGAACTGTAATGTAAACTGTGAACTTTGGTGGATAAAGACTGGACAATGTCAGCGTATTGATTGTAATAATTGTACCACACGGATGCCTAATGTTAATGGGGGAGTAGTTGTGGGGAGAGGGGGAGGAGAGGCATGTGGGACCTCTCTGGGAACCTAAAACTGCTCTAAAAAATAGTGTCTTGGCTGAGCATGGTGGCTCACGCCTGTAATCCCAGCACTTTGAGAGGCTGAGGCAGGGGGATCACTTGAGGGCAGGAGTTTGAGACCAGCCTGGACATCATGGTGAAATCCCGTGTCTACTAAAGATACAAAAATTAGCAGGGCATGGTGGTGGGTGCCTGTAGTTCCAGCTACTCAGGAGGCTGAGGCAGGAGAATCGCTTGAACCCGAAAGGTGGAGGTTGCAGTGAGCTGAGATCGTGCCACTGCACTCCAGCCTGGGTGACAGAGACTCTCAAAAAAAAAAAAAAAAAAAAAAAAGAAAAAGAAGTTTTAATTTTTTAAAAAGTACCAAAATAAATGTCAGCACAAAGTACCATTTTGATGTTTTATGGCTTTATGGACAACTCTGCTATTTCTGAACTATGAGAAGAAACAGATCCTCTCAGAATACATCAGAATAAAGCATGCATATCCACTGAGATACACAAGCATTCTCTCCACGGGCTGTGATGTGTTACCCAAGAGTAGAGTCAGATAGTAAAGAGAAATATACTCTGGGATGGAAAACAAAACACAACAAATCATTGAATGAAGCAAAATTTAAAACAAACGAAAACCTCTGAACATGTTTTCTAAAATAAAGGAGACACGGATTAATTTGCTTTTTCCCTAGCCACTGCTTAGGTTTGGTTTATAATATTAAACATAATATCAAAATTTGCCAATTCAATAAAAAAGTTTTGGAGATAGTGCCAACTTTTCACAATAAAAGCACTTCCTGAAATTCATTCAATTATTATCATTATTAACCATTTTTTTTGTTTTTGTTTTCGTTTTGAGATAGAGTCTTGTTTTGTCACCCAGGCTGGAGTGCTGTGGGTCACTGCAACCTCTGCCTCCCAGGTTCAAGAGATTATCCTGCCTCAGCCTCCTGAGTAGCTTGGATTACAGGCACCTGCCACCACACCCAGGTAATTTTTTTATTTTTAGTAGAGATGCAGTTTCACCACGTTGGCCAGGCTGGTCTCAAACTCCTGACCTTAGGTGGTTAAGTGCTGGGATTATAGGCGTGACTCACCGTGCCAGGTCCTGTTTTTCACATGAATGAGGTTTAGGGTGATGGCCAAGGAACGAGTATTCATTAAAACAAAGAGCAACGTCTTACAGCCATCTCAAAGGATAATGTTACACCTGAAACCTTGCCATAGATTGCGCTGTGTGCTCCACACACACAGACCCGGAACCAAGTTCCTAGCATGGTAAAGGGACTTGCTCAAGGCAACACATCTCAAATCAAGCCATTTGCAGCGGAGCCAACGCATAGGGTCACCATGCCACACCTAAGTGCCCTGTGATGCACTAAGCTGTTCATGTAAGTCAATGAACAGCTTAATGGAGTAGGCACTCCTAATAGCCTTGGTTTTTAAATTAGTCAAGGTGGCTGAAAGAAGTTACTAACTTGCCCAAGGTTACATTGGAGGTCAGGGATTGGAGCCATGACGAGAAGCAGGCTATGTGGCCTGATGTCTATATGTACTGGGGGGCGGTAAAGAAGTCACGCAGACAGAGGAGGAACAATTGAAGGAGAGACTGTCACAGTGCTTGGCAACAGGGAGGGTGGGTTGATTACCCTGGGGCCTGTTACTGTTACCCATAAGAATGCAAAGTCCTTCTGGATGAGTTGCCTCTCTTGTTCCTGCTTCTTCTTGCCTCCAGGGTTGCTTCAATAAAAGTGGAAACATAAATGCTATTCAGATAATGCGGCATGCCACTTGTTGGAGCAGAAGAGGGTTCCGAGTACTCTCCATGGGGTGACAGGAAGGACAGGGAAGGGGTGATCAGGCGATCTTTCAGTGTAGGAAGAGTAGCCTGGGGCTTTGGAGACCAGCTTTCCTGTTCCTGGTCAGAAGTTGTCATTTATTAGTTATGTAATTTTGGACAAATCACTTAATTTCCCTAAACTTCTTTCCTCAACTGTAAAATGAACATAATATTAGTATCTGTTCAGAAAGTCTGTGGTGATTAAAGTAGGACAGAGTGGACAAGGTGACATCATCATTGTTTATGTTATTACTGTAAAATCCCTTTTTGTCCCTCCCTGACTACCCAGAGCCCAGTGTCTTAAAAATGCTCACTAACAGGTGCATGCTGGTAGTCCCAGCTACTTGGGAGGCTGAGGCAGAAGGACTGCTTGAGACCAGAAGTTCAAATCCAGCTGGGCAACATAACTAGTCCTAAACAAACAAACAAACAAAGTGCTCAGTAAATGTGTTGAATTAATTAGTATACATATTTAATAATAAATATGTGTAAACAAAGTAAATGATTAATCTACTAAAAAGCGATACTCAAAAAATTATTTCTTAAAAAATTTTTGTTATTGTTTTGGTGTTCTGTTTGTTTGTTTTTGAGATGGAGTCTCACTCTGTTGCCCGGGCTGGAGTGCAGTTGCGTGATCTCAGTTCACCGCAACCTCCACCTCCCAAGCGATTCTTCAGCCTCAGCCTCCTGAGTAGCTGGGACTACAGGCGTGTGCCACCACGCCTGGCTAGTTTTTATATTTCGTCATGTTGGCCAGACTGGTCTCAAACTCCTGACCTCAGGTTACCTGCCTGCCTTAGCCTCCCAAAGTGTTGAGATTACAGGCATGAGCCACTGTGCCTGGCGTTATTATTGTTTTAATGAGATGGAGTCTCACTGTATTGCCCAGGCTGGTTTCAAACTACTAGACTCAAGAGATCCTCCCAATTTGGCCTCCTAAAGTGCTGGGATTACAGGCGGGAGCCACCTCACCTGGCCAAGAAATATTTCAAACATTACAGCATGTGCTAAACAATTGAAGTATTTACTAGTTATCTCTTATCTTACCAAGTTCTCATGCATAGCTAAGAAATTCTCCAAGACCAAAGGGAAGACCTCTCTCTCCCAGACAATAACTTCATTTTGACTAAGGCTTTTGAACACACACAATACCCCAGATTTCCCTAGCCAATCATACTAGTTTTTTTTTTCTTTTTTTAAGAGGGAGTCTCACTCTGTCGCCCAGGCTGGAGTACAGTGGCATGATCTCAGCTCACTGCAACCTCTGCCTCCCAGGTTCAAGTGATTCTCCTGTCTCAGCCTCCAAGTAGCTGGGATTACAGACACACACCACCATGCCTGGCTAATTTTTGTATTTTTAGTGGAGATGAGGTTTCACCATGTTGGCCAGGCTGGTCTCGAATTCCTGACCTCAGGTGATCCGCCTGCCTCGTCCTCCCAAAGTGCTGGGATTACAGGCGTGAGCCACCGTGCCCAGCCCATACTAGTTATTGATCTGAGATTTACATGCAGTATTCCATTTTGTCCTCACAAGCACCATTTAAGGTAGATTTAGTTCAGTTATATTATTACATACTATATATTAGTTGTATTACTTTACTAATGCAGCTGAAGTTCAGAGAGTGAATTGGTGGATGCCATTAACTCGTTGTAAGAGGAAATGGGTTCCAAGAAAGTAAGTAACTTCTGCCAAGATTACTGGCCTAATAATAAGCGAAGGCTGGAGGGGAGAAACCCAGGTCGTTTGATTGTAAAGCCTTAACCACTATTCAATACGGTGTGCCCAGGTCAGACCCTCTACCTGCCGGTTAGCATTGTCACTGAGAATTCTCCAAAGTAATGAGTTTAAAAAGAATGCACTGACTATCAAGATGACTAGATTCTTGGAGTTAACTACATTATATAAGTTTTCCAAAGAAAGTATCAGAGTGCGCATCTTTTGAGTCATTTACGGTCACACTGGACAAGACACTAGGTACTATATTATGCCAATGGCTTGCCAACTGAACCAAATAACCTCTTCCCCAATCACAATTCCAAGGCTGTAGCAGCCAGGTTATAAACCCCCCTGCTTCATTTTACCACTGCTCTTCCCTCCAGCCTGGCCAATGCCACTTGTCCATTGATTTGCACCCAGGCAAAGGCCCGACTTCACAATCCATTCCATAACCTGGCTGGCAATATAAGTCATCCTTAGCACCCTTCCACCCAGAACAACCTCTAGTTGCCTTCTGTTCTAGAGGTTGCCTTCTAAGAGGAAGGGAAGACAGAGTCACTTACTTGCTCCCCCTGTTCAATGCACCCTAAAAAACACTATCACGTTCATTCTTTTCAAACCAGTCACAACATCATCTTGAGATAATCTAGGGGCTTTTTAGTCTGGCAAAGTCCAAACTCAAAATTCATTTACTCAAACTTTTTTCAGTGGGGGTTTCTTCGCCTGGTCCTGTGTGAGTGTTGGAGATACATGAACAAGTTGGACAACTTGGTGTAGTAGAGAGCCCCAAGGAGAAATGGGTGTGTACCAGGAGCATGAAGCAAAGGCATTTTGAGGGCACTTGAGGTCCATTCAGTCACTCTCCAGCCTTCCTCCCTTAATGTAATCAGTACCCATTCTGAAGCCCCTGGCTCCCTCCTCCACTTCTGGGGTGCAGCAAAAATACTTCTTCAGGGAAGCCTTTTTTGACTCATTGATGGGGAGAGATTCTCCTCTACACCCTGTACATTTCCTTCATTTCACCTATCACAATTTTGGTAAGTAGTTATCTGTCTTACTTAACTAGAATGAAAGTTACATGATGATAGTAACTATGGACTTGGTTTATCTTTATTTATCTATTTTTGTTTTTTGAGTCAGGGTCTCACTCTATCACCTGCCCAGGCTGGAGTGCCATTGGCATGATCTTGGCTCATTGCAGCCTCGACCTCCTGGGCTCAAGCGACGCTCCCACCTCAGCCTCCTGAGTGCTGGGATCACAGGCATATGCCACCACACCTGGCTAATTTTATTTTTTCTAGAGATGGGGGTCTCACCATGTTGCCCAGGGTGGTCTCAAACTCCTGGGCTCAAGCAATCTCTTTGCCAAGGCCTCCCAAAGTACTGGGATTACAAGTGTGAGTCACTGCATCCGGCCAGGATTGGCTTTATCTTTGGATGTTAGGCACAAGGAATTGAAGAGCCTCCAGGTTAATTGTTTAGTGAATATTAGTTATATTCATTACTTCCTTTTCTCCATTATTTGTATCTTCATGCATTTGGTCTACCCGATTTCTCCACATGCCTAATACCAGTTTTCAAACTCTAAACTTTCTCACATCTGTTTTGAATATCTACCAACCATCCATACTTTACAGGTCCACCTTTTATTATAATCTGTCCTGTATGTACGAGTGAAATTGATTTCCCTTTAGAAATAGGCTCAAGGGCAGGGCTATTTCTCAAGGTTCTTGTTTTTCGACCTCTTTATTTCTAGTTCCCAGGCTAGGGCTCGGCATCTTCTAGCCCTTCATAGACAGTACCTTACTGCAATTGCAAATGCAGACACTAGCCATTCTTGCATCTACTCTGCAGATAAAATTGCTATTTGTTTAATGAGTAGTTTCCCCAGAAAACTCAGTAAAAGGAAATAAACGCTTTTCTGCACATATCCTGGGCCTGTTCATTTCGGAAGTCGCAAACATGTCATTTTCCTACATTAAGCGAGCTCAGTCCACTTAGGAGAAATAGGAACCACAGCCTCCATCAAAATCACCCAAAAATAAATGCACATTGTGTACTAAGCACCCCTTCCCCTGCTTTCTCATCAATGAGAGCTGAGAGCCATGATACATTAGACTTCCGCTTTAGGGATAAATGGCCTCATTGCTGCTTGGGCTCCCTATAACCTTCATTCAACTTTCTTCCTATTAAAAATTCTCACAGGAGGCTGTTTTTCGTTTTGTTTTTTGAGACGGAGTCTCGCTTTGTCGCCCACGCTGGAGTGCAGTGGCGCGATCTCGGCTCGCTGCAAGCTCCGCCTCCCGGGTTCACGCCATTCTCCTGCCTCAGCCTCTCGAGGAGCTGGGACTACAGGCAACCGCCACCACGCCTGGCTAATTTTTTGTATTTTTAGTAGAGACGGGGTTTCACCGTGTTAGCCAGGATGGTCTCGATCTCCTGACCTTGTGATCCGCCCATCTCAGCCTCCCAAAGTGCTGGGATTACAGGCGTGAGCCACCGCGCCTGGCCATGGAGCCTGTTTAAAAGCCCAGGCATTTGAACCTTACGGGATTGTGGTGGTGGCTTCAGGCGCTGGCCTAGGGAGTGCACCCAGTGGCATCCCACACACCAGTCTGATGCCACATCTGTTCTCTTACCAAACACTGGCACCTGCATCCCTTATGCCAACAGTGCCGTGCCCCTATGTTCACCCATTTTCTGTAATTATGTGGCAAATACGTTCCCTTCATCTGGAACTCTGAAGCCACTTAAGATGCAACACAGATTCCCGGTGGGCTACTAAACAGACTCCTCAGTGTAGACTCCAATAATGAGTGCGGTTTCCAGCAATTTTTGCATGGATTCTGAAAAATCACTATGTATTGAAAATTTATGTTCATAAGACATTTTTCATGAACACTGATAGTTCAGCGATAAGTGATTTTCACAAAGTAGATGCAGGGTTTTCAGTCACTAAAGGAATTCAACAAAATGTTTACTGTGCAATACAAAGGTGATGCATGCTAATATTCTCAGAGAAATTAGAGGAAACTGAGTAGCTTGAATTTGGACCAAAAATGTCAGAAAAAGGGTATTCAAGTGGAAAAAAATAAATAAATCCAGTGAACTCTAATAGATGGTTTATTGGAAACCCTCATAGCATTTTTTCAAAAGAACTTGACAGGTTTTATTTTAATAAGACATAGTGAAGAGGAAATGGCTTAAAAGATATCATCAATCTTTTATTTAACTAAGCACTGCCCTTCATTTTGAAGGAAATGATACAATTTCAAATCGGAACTTCCTTCTCAAGAAGTGATATAAGAATGTAACATTGATTTAACATACAACCTTCAACAAAAATAAAGTTTATACAACTCACTGGGAAATAAAATCATGTGGAATTTATCCTGTTTGTCAACATAATTCTTCATGAGTCACAAGTATTATAGCCAAGAACGATACAACTTAACAAAAAGCTGAATCAGTTTATAGTTACTCTGATTTAAAAAACATTTCACAAATAAGATGTAGCTTTCCAAACAAATCCATTTGATGACCATGATCACAACTGTATTTTATTCTAATTTATAAAACAGAAAATGGTTAGACAAGCACATGATATCAAGAGTCTTCAACACAGTGGATTCCATTTTATTAAGAAAAAAAAATAGAAAACAAGTAGTCCTTAAATTTTCTTAGCTCTCCATAGCATACGTTATATAAAATTAAAGTTTTGCTTCCAAAAATATGTTTCCATGTGGTCGTGGTGTTGTCCAGTGCTATTAGGGCCAAAGCACCAAAGACATGAGAAGTTTAACCATCGACTTGTCATTTTTCATAAAAACTAAACATTTCCTTATAGGTCTGGAGTAAAATCTTCTAGGCATTTTAGTGCTAAAAGTCATTTTAAATTAAATGTGAAATAAAAGCTACAAAAAGTATGAGTTCTTTCAATATAAAAAGTTGTGTAGCTGAAGTTGTGGGCTCCTTTGACATACATAAGCAGTTTCAATAAAATATTTGCTCAGGTAAGAAAATATAAATTTGTCTGCTTTCATTTAGCATACGTTCCAGTCGATGTCCTGCTTATCCCTGCCAGAACTTCTGAAGAACATTAGAATCGGAATCGATATTTCTTTCCTTCAAAGAGCATCCGTAATTCACAGTACAAAACAGTTCTACAGTCTTATTCCTAAGGAGAAACAAAAATTATTAAATATGTTTATTTTTTCTAAAGTGTCAAATGTAGCCATTGCCAGGGCATTAAAAACTCACTTATCCACAACACTGCTGTCTTGAGGAAAGAACCAAGAGTTGATTCATTCCCCTTTCCTGGAGCTGTTACTAGTTGGTTGTTGCTTTAAGTGTAATAACCCTAAGAAAATTCCCAATAAAAATCACTGTTCTTAAGTGTCACATATTTCACATCTCTGGTACCCTGCAGAAACGCTTGTATTACATGGGAAAGTAGCATCTGAAAAGATCTATTTCCTATTCTAGTTCATTTCCAAACCCTGTTATTGAAAACCTCTTTTCTAGAAGAGAGTCACTGCTCTCTCTCAACACAGTCGCTGCTATACTTCAGCGTGACTGACCATACATCACTTTCCATTCTGGGATAGAGCAAGGAGACGGGTGGGGGAGTTGAAAAATGATCTGGCTAGCCCAGAGCTGGACAGTGCCGTTCTATTCTTCCCTCCCACTTGTCTACACGGTGGTTATTACTACTTGCTCTGCTGCCCAGGCTGGAGTGCAGTGGTGCGATCTCGGCTCACTGCAACCTCTGCCTCCCAGGTTCAAGCAATTCTTCTGCCTCAGGCTCCCAAGGAGCAGGGATTACAGGTGCGGGCCACCACGCCCAGCTAATTTTCTGTATTTGTGGTAGAGACAGGGTTTCGCCATGTTGGCCAGGCTGGTCTCGAACTCCTAACTTCAGGTGATCTACCTGCCTCAACCTCCCAAAGTGCTGGGATTATAGGCATGAGCCACTGTGCCCAGCCTACCTTCTATTTTCACTACTGTGTTAAGCATGAAAGAAAATCCAGCTGGGTTAGATATAGCAGGTTCTCCTAAATGTCTTAACCCATGTTTATCTTGTTCTGCTATTCCACGAGCAAAGAGAATAAACACAAAGCTGTGAGAGTATCAAATATGGACACTAGATTTACATTTCCAACAAGAAATTCATCTCCCTCCAAAGACCCAGACCAGGGCTAGAATGTGGTTCATTTTTAACAATCAAAGTGGCAAGATCTGTTTGGTGATCACTGTAAAAACAGGAAACATAGCTAATGCCCTTTCATGTTGAGGTGCTACAAAGGTCCAAGCTTTTAAAGACTATGGCCTCAACGTCCATGTGTGAAACAAGTGTACTAGAAAATTCTTTAAGTCTTGTTGCCTTAACTTAGAGATCTCCAGGCAACAGACCTGACGATAGCCATGGCTGTACCAAACTATGGTTCTATTCCAACTGTTAAGAATCATATCACAAAATGACTTGTACACAGTAGTTTATGACTCCCATGAGAGGAAAACAAAAAAGACGCCTCAAAATTCACTCAACTTTTGAGACAGCAATGGCAATAGGCAGCAGAGAAGCTACGCTGCAACTGAGGGCACATATCATTGAAGATGTCACAGGAGTTTAAGAGAGAGGCTGGAAAAAATCTCATACTAAGCAAACAGTAGTATCTCATACCAAGCAAACCAAGTAGTATCTGCTCAGCCTGCCGCTAACAGATCTCACAATCACCAACTGTGCTTTAGGACTGTCACCAAAGTCAGATTCGGTGCTAACCAGGTGGCATCTATGATTAACGTCACCCCTCTTATTTAACAAAGGGCTCTGAAGGAGGTGTTCTCCAAGAAACAAGGAGACTGCTGCAGTACAAGACTTTGCACCTTGAATTAAATTGCATCAAGTGTGGATAGCAAAATAAGTATCTTACCATTGAAATATCTGTTCAGCCTAAGATTTTACCCACCAGCAGAACAAAAGTGAGGGTGAGAGCGATGGGCCAGTGAGGGGATGGGGGAAGAAAAAAAAAAAATCACAGGATTACCACCAAAGCCTTGTTTTAAAAGGGCTCCCTTCACTATTCAGGAAGGGAAGTGGAAGGAGAAATTAACCAATTCCTGCCACAGCAGCCCTTTTTGGCTGCTTCCACAATAGATACTTTATGGAGTGGCACAGCCAACCCTGTGACCTGCCCTGCGGATGAACACAGCCGAGCAGGTTTAATTAGATCAAAGACACAAAGGGCTATTCCCTCCTTTCATAACAACGCAGCTGTAAGTGCCTACAACAGCAGGGGAGAAACAAAGGCAGCAGAACAGAACCTTAATTGAAACCTTCCCCTGGCTGGCCCTTGACAATGATTTACTTGTAACCTAGGAAGGGGCGGGTGGAGCAGGAGGTAGCAGGAGCCTCAGCTAAGAGCCAGCTCCAGAAGACTAATTACTTGGGGGTTGTGGAGGAGGGAGGTAGCAAAGTCTTTGTTTGTAGCCCGAGTTTGCTTAACTATTTGTTACACTTAATAGGAGGCTGCTGTGGTTTTGGTCTGCTGCTCCCAGACCTTGTCATGGATTCACCAGCCCTGCGCTCCAGGAATCCCATAAAATAAATCACCCCAGCCTCCCGGATCCCATACACAGCTCAGCTCCGCCAAAGCAGACAAACAGCTTTCGTGCTGGTCCCGCGGTGGCGACTCCACAAACCCACTCTGGCCTTTGCACCAGGATTCTTCCAAACCCAGGATAGGAAGCAACGGCAGTAATGGGTACTCCGAACTTTCCCCCAACTCCACGTGCTTAAGAATGGCCGATTATAAACCCAGATCTCCCAAGGTTTAAGTGCCAGGCAAGTCCACAGTTTGCCCCACCGCGGAGAGGAAGACAGACAGGTGGCCAGAGGGAGACGCCCCCAACCCCCAACTAAAGTGTTTCCTACCTGCTCCCTCTGTCCCCTTCCTCCTCCCTCGTCCACAGCCGGCTGCGCATTTCACCAACTCTTTTCCAAAGGGCCCAGGAATCCCAGATGGGGCCCAGACGGTGGCAAAAGAGGGAGGAAGAGAGGGAGAAAGGGGGCAGCGGCTGCTACTGCAACCAGTTCCCCTTCGCGGCTCTGCGCTCAGCTTGCCCATCAGTGTGCCACTGCCTCTCGGTCCTCCTCCTCGGAGCTGGGCGCAGGGGGGCGCCCGGGAGGCGGCGTAGTCCGCGCCACGTTGTTGTCGCCCTCCTCCGGCTCCGCCGGGTGCAGGTGCGTGGCGAGCTCCTGCAGCACCGCCGCGCGCCCGATCTGGTCGTTGCGTCGCTTCTCCATGATCAGGTCCTCTAGACTCTGGAACTCGAGCGTGTGGCTGCGCTGCGCCGACAGCTGAATCTGCAGCCGGTAGGGCTGCTTGCCGATGCGCAGCTCGCCGCCGATCTTGAACTCGCGCTTGCCGTAGCGGCACCAGGCGGCGAAACTCTCCGAGTTGCGCCAGCTCAGCTCGCGCTCTTTGGCGCCCACGTGCGCCAGCGCGTTGCGCACCACGGCGCTGGGACTTAGCGGCTTGTAGCGGTACAGATCGTTGACCACGCGGCCGCGACGGCCCTGGCTGGCGTCAGTCAGGAAGCTATTAATCACCTCCAGCCGGTGCAGGTGCACCACCTGGAAGTTACCCACATATACGGCCCAGTGCGGGTACTGAGCCTGCGACACGAACTCCACCAGATCGCCCGGCTTGCACTTGTTGAGCAGGTTCTCGGGTGTGTAGGTACTCAGCGCCGCCGAGCCCGGCGCGAAGCTCTTCTGGTAGATGCATTCGTCCCGGTAGAACACGGAGCATTCCACCTCGTGCAGACGCGGATCGTAGGGCTGCGGCTGGGGCGGCGGCGGCCCGTCCCCACCGTCGGGCAAGCCGCCGCCATCTGGCCCCTGAGGCGGCGGCTGCGGCTCCACGTCCTCATCGTCATTGGAGAAAATGTAGGAGACCCCAATGCGGGGCCCGTCGTCCCGGTCCACGCCAGTCGGGTCTGCCGTGGGAACTTCCTTGTAACTTAGGTGGGTCAATTTCTCCACCTGGTTGCCCATCACGCTGCGGACACTCGTTCACACCGCCGCGAGGGGAGAAAGCGAAACCAACTCTAGGGTCATTTGCACAAGTCCCCGGACAGGGGCTGAGGCCACCTGTTGGGAGAGGAAGGCAAGAAAGCCATGTAGGAGCCCCTCCGTGAAAAGGGCGGTTTTGTTCCGAAAAAGAATCGGTGGGGGCTCAGCACCTAGAGCCATTTTAGGGGGAGTCTCGGGTGTAGCGAGCTTTCCCTTGTTTCTCCACCTGTAAGGTCATGGTCACAGGAGACTGGGCAACTCCAGTTCTCCCTGTCCCCAGCCCTTCGCCTGGCCCTGGCAAAAGCCCATTGCATCAGCAGCTTCTACTGCTTCCGCCTGCGCCCTACCTGCCAAGCTTGGGCAGGAAGAGGGAAGGAAAGAGAAACTTTACGCCAATCCCCCCTCCTCTGCTAACTTCCCCTCCCACCCTCGGGCCCTAACTAGCCCCGGGACGCCTCCTCCCCACCAACGCATCCATCCCCAAGAGGAACAAGCGAGGATCTCAGAGCGCGACCTGGGCAGGTGAGTCACCCTACCTGGCTTACCTGCAGCGCTACCACCTCCCGGCTCGCCCGCCCTTCCCCCGCGCCCGCCCTCAGGCTCGGGTTACCTGCGCAAACTCACCCGCGGAGAGGTGGAGGCTGTGGGGCCTGGGGAAGGGCTCCCTGCCGCGCCCCGAGACTTCTAGAGCGAGTTTGAAGGTGAAGGCTCCGCAGTCCCTCCTCTCCCGGCGCGGGCGGCAGCGAGGCTGGGCAGAGGGCAGCGCAGCGGGCAGACTGGGGGCATGTCTTTCCCCCGCGGCTGCGTAGCGCCCCGATACTTGAAGGCGGGGGGCAATCCCTGTTCACACCGCGCCTCCTCCCGCCAGCTGGGGCGGCTGCCCCTCCTCAGCCAGCTCTCGGGGGAGGTGGGGCGCGAGGAGGAGAAGACGGCAGCCTCGCAGCCTGGCGGCAACAGCTCCCGCTCGGCCCGGGCGAGCAACAAGCACCGGAGCTAGAGGGACGGGATTGTAGATCCGGCTCCGGGCTCCCGGGCGGGAGCGCAGCCCGTGGCATTTAAAGAGACAGGCGCTCACTCCCCGAGCTCGGGTCTTTTTCACATTGCGCCGAGCGGCCGGGATCCCCGCCCCCACCCCGCCCACTCGGGCCTCGGGGCTCCGCCCGGCCACGCCCCCGCGCTGGAGCGGGTTTAAATCCCCCTGTAAATAATCCACCCGCCGCCTGGGGCTGGCGCTGTGAGCTCCGCTTGCCTTCCGAGAGAAGTTAGGAGGCAAACACAACTTGCCAGTGTGGAAATGAGACAGGGAAGGAGAGTTTGGTATTTGCGCCTTTTCCCTTTCACCTGTTTTTTCCCAGAGTACCTGGAGACGGAGGAACAGTCGTTTCTTTTCTTTCCTGGAACATATTTCTTGCCCTAAAGGTCACAAGAAAGGATTCTTCACCAGGACAGCTCGAAGAGTGCGTCATCCTAGAGGTGTTTCAGAGTTAGTAGTGGGAAACTTTGGGGTAGAAAAGAAAATCACAGAAAAGAAACAGTATAAAACAGAACGAAGACTTATTCACTGACTGGGTCCCAAGACCACCGCTCTGTTTATTAGATACCCCTGGAAGTTAGTACAAAGTTCATAACCTCCGTTATTTCCAGAGAGGTACTAGTTCGTTGGATAGTGAGAGAAGCGTGCAGCTCTGACTGCTTTTTTTGGGGGGGGGGGGGTAGGGGGTTAGGGGATGTAGGAATTGCCTAATTGTCCTTAAATTAGAAACAAATTAGCAGAGGCCCCTAGTGGATATATTTCCTTCCTGTTGACTTAGGGAAGTGACAGGAGACCAGTAATGCCTACTAACCTCCACCACAAAAGGACACTTCCACCTCTCCACTGGTTTCGTTTCTTTTACCAAAATGTAGGCTACCAAAGTGTTTTTTGTTGTTGTTGTTGTTTATTTTTTTAAAATAATGGGTCCGGTGAGGGTGGAGGATTAACAGCTCTGTTTACAATAAACAAGTTTAGGCACTACTGCAAGCACCCAAACTTATTCGTGGGGAACTTAAGAATGCAATTCAAGACCTGTATTCTGTCTTCCATTGCTTTCTTTTGACTAATTTTTTCCAGCATGTATAACCAGCCAGTGGAAACAGGAATATACTAGCACTACTGTGATCCTTTCTAGTTTAGGAGAAAAAAATAAAAATCAATCTACTTATGTAATTTTGAGTCCAAACAATCAATATTGGCAGGCCTCTGATAGAAATTAGTCCTTCAGCAAGTCTGAGATCACAGTATAAGTTAGATCAACATGAGGCTACTGTGTGCTGTGCAATTCTATTTCAATAATTTCAGACTGGCTGGCCTCAGGCGCATGTGACTGAATGAGTCCACCACACCCCAGTCCTTTTGATAGCAAATGGTGTAGGGGGCTGCTGTTACCTGAGTGATATTTGTCGCCATCATATGATCACCATATTATAGACAAGAGTTAGGCTTACAGAGATTATGACTGGTCATCCTATGTTCATCAGATTGGGAGAACTCTGCTACGGTCTGATTTGGGAGGCCACTTTGCTCCTAGGTGCTACTGGGATGGCTGGGAATGGGAGAACTGAACTGAGAGGACACAGTAGTATGACAATTTGCTACCAGCACTCTAGGTCAGAGATCTGGTGGGTGAGGAAGCAATGCCTAGCTGTCTAGGTGTGTCTCCTTTTGTCTTGATGAGCTGTTCTCAGGTGCACAATAGTGGCTCAACAACATATCTTGAACTGACCAACTATAAAGTCTCAGAGGGAACAAGCCCTGATCCATTTTATATCTAAATGCCTAGCACTGAGTGGGTACTCAATAAATGCTTGATGGATGTCTTAGGGGAAAATTTGGCCATAGGTCAAGAATTGCTTATGGGGCAGTAAGTGAGTAAGTGAGTGAAGAAATGTTGCCTTTTGATAGCTGGCCTCTAGTGTAGATCCTTCCATGGATGCCTGTTGAGGGTTCAACATCCGTCTTGTCACCTAGAACACTTGGTCAGAGATTACAACATGGCTCTCAAACATGCTTTGCTCATTTCGAATAGTTGTTTAATAAATGTAAGCTTGTTGTCAACAATTTGAAAACTTGGGAGATATTAAAAAATTCATATTCCCAGTTTCATTTGAAAAATCTAAAGATATGAGACTTGGCTGGGCGTGGTGGCTCATGCCTGTAATTTCAGCACTTTGGGAGGCCAAGGTGGGTGGATCACTTGAGGTCAGGAGTTCAAGACCAGCCTGGCCAACATGGTGAAACCCTGTCTCTACTACAAATACAAAATAGTAGCTGGGTGTGGTGGGGCGTGCCTGTAATTCCAGCTGTTAGGGAGGCTGAGGCAGGAGAATTGCTTGAACCCAGGAGGCAGAGGTTGCAGTGAGCCGAGATCATGCCACTGTACTCCAGTCTGGGCAACAGTGAGACTCTGTCTCTAAATAAAATAAAATAGAGATATGAGATAATCAGACCTGTGTTCCAGGATGGCAACAAATTGCTGGAGAGAAGTGGTAGTTGCCTTGCAGATGAAATATATTCTCCAGTTGGATCCAGTCCCCGTCCCCGACACCTCACCTACCTAGGTCCCTTGCCTAGTCCAGGAAGCTCTCTGTTGGCCACCTTTGCCATCCAATATCTGTACTACACATTTTATTACCTGAATATGTGTAACTCAGCACTTGATCATATGCTATCTGGTATTATTCTCTAATTCATGTATTAAAATTCATATTCTAATTAATATATTTATTCATGTCTTTTTTCTTTTTTTCTTTTTCTTTTTTTTTTTTTTTTTGAGATGGAGTCTCACTCTGTCGCCCTGGCTGGAGTGCAGTGGCGCGATCTTGGCTCACTGCAAGCTCCACGTCCCAGGTTCATGCCAGTCTCCTGCCTCAGCCTCCCAAGTAGCTGGGACTACAGGCGCCCACCACAACGCCTGGCTAATTTTTTGTATTTTTAGTAGAGATGGGGTTTCACTGTGTTAGCCAGGATGGTCTCGATCTCCTGACCTCGTGATCCACCAGCCTCGGCCTCCCAAAGTGCTGGGATTACAGGTGTGAGCCACCGCGCCCGGCTATTCATGTCTTTTCTAAAGAGGACTTAGTCCAAAATACATTTCATGAAGACATACTGGGTGCCTGCTAGTCTTAATCACTGTGCATCCAATTCTACAATGGGCACTGTGCTAGGTTTCTTACATGTTCGTGTCCCCAGGTAGTCACCATATTGGAGGAGACAGAGAAATAAATAGACTCTTTAGGACACTGTGACATGTCCTGTAATAAGAAATAGAGGATGCTGGGGCAGTAAGGTGATGTTTCAGGGCATAGTGGATACAGAGATTAATGACCAAGTGCCTGCCAACAGGGTCTTGGGCTCACAGGGGAAACACAACTCTAAAATTAATAATAACTCCCATGGAGTGAGCTCTTGATTCTTTTATGAAGGAGAAGAAAGGTTAGAGAGGCCATGGTTTCTCCCAGCTGGTAGGTGGAAAGATCATACAAGCCCACTTTACTTCCAGGCCCGTGCTTTTTGTTTTGTTTGTTTGTTTGTTTGAGATGGAGTCTCACTCTGTCTCCCAGGCTGGAGTGCAACGGTGTGATCTTGGCTCCCTGCGACCTCCGCCTCCCGGGTTCAAGCGATTCTCGTGCCTCAGCCTCCCGAGTAGCTGGGACTACAGGTGCCTGCCACCACGCTGGGCTAATTTTTTTATAAGTTTAGTAGAGATGGGGTTTTGCCATGTTGGCCAGGATGGTTTTGAACTCCTGACCTCAGGTGATCTGCCCACTTTGGCCTCCCAAAGTGCTGGGATTAGAGGCGTGAGCCACTGTGCCCGGCCAGGCCCATGCTTTTAACTTCTTTGTTTTAAATAGAGTCCAACAGATTCTACAATATTTAACACATATTTGAGTGTCTGGGTTTACCAGACTCCAAGGATACAGTTGTGGATGTAGCAAACAACGTCCCTGCTCTTATGGCGTTTACATGTTGATGGGAGGAGGCAAATAATAAATAAGTAAATGAATCAATGGAAATATCTGAGAGAGAGAGAGCAGGGCTATGAAGAGGGTAAAATAGGGAAATGGGATTGAATAGCTGTCAGTAAGGAGGGGGTGATGGGGGTGGCCTACTTGGGTTAAGATGGTCAGGGAAGGGCTCCTGAGGAAATAGAAATGAGCAGAGACTTGAAGGATGAGGAGCCAGCCTTGATATTACCTCCAGAGGGAAGACCAAGAGCAAAGGTTAGAGGAGGAAAAGACTGGAAGTGTTTAGGAAAAAGGAAAGACTACAGTTGTGACCAGAGTACAGTGAGTGAGTATAGCTATGATAGGAGACGCAGGTAGAGAGGTGGGCGAGCATTTGGATTTAAGGGCGTCCAGGCAGCTGCCCTACAGGAAATGGACTGCAGGAGCTAGAAAGGAAGCAGGTCCCACAGAGGCCTGGGCTGTGGGAGGAAAGGCATCCCAAGCAGATGGAGGCTGGAGGAAAGCAAAGGGCAGGCTGGGAAAATGCCTTCCCCAAGAGCAGCAGTTCGATAAAGAAATATTAGTTGGATTTGAATTCTCAGCCATACTGCAGCTTCATCCCCCCAACAGTGACCTGAGTGTCACATCCCACACACCTCTTCGGAGGAGGCACTCAATAAAAACAAGTTGTGTTGAATGCCAGTTAGTCACTCTCACAGTACTCCTGTCTGGACCAGTGGGGGAATAATTGAGAATTGACGTTTCTACCTGACAAGGCGTCGGCCCTGACTCTGCAGGTGTGGTAGAGATCTCAGTTTAAATGGCTTGCTCCAAGAAGTACAAAACAGGAGCACGAGGGCAGAATTTATCTGATTAGGCAATCTGGAACTCTGCCTGTTCCCTAGGCTGGGCCCCAGGCTCATGGCAGCAGCAAAGAGCTGAGTGAGTTTGCTGGGAAACAGCTCCCTCCACCCTTCCTTACAGTGGGAAATCCTTAGACTTACCTGCACCTCTTATTCACTGCGGGGGTTTTGTTGTGACTTTTGGAGGTAAGCAATAGCAAATGGAGCCAGGTGACCTGGGCTAATCCTGTTTGCCAACTGCGTAATCTCCGAGGTGTCTCTTCTCCACTCCGGGCTTCATTTTCCAAACTCTCAAGGGAGGCTGATGATACTGTTTGCCTCACTTGTGAATCCTCAGATGAAACTCTCTATATGGAAGCACCTTGTAAATCCTAAAGGCTATGTAGATGCCAGGCATTATTGACACTCCGTGATAATGATTTTAAAATGAAGACAATGATTTTTTTTTTTTTTTTTTTGAGACAGAGTCTCATTTTGTCACCCAGGCTGGAGTGCAGTGGCGCGATCTCAGTTCACTGCAACCTCCACTTCCCAAGTCAAGTGATTCTCCTGCCTCAGCCTCCCGAGTAGCTGTGACTACAGGCGTGCGCCACCACACCTGGCTAATTTTTGTATTTTTAGTAGAGATGGTGTTTCACCATGTTGGCCAGGCTGGTCTCAAACTCTTGACCTCATGATCTGCCTGCCGGGGCCTCCCAAAGTGCTGGGATTACAGGCCTGAGCCACCACACTTGGCCTAGATAAGATTTTGTAATGGGGAATAAAAAGGTAACCATTTATTGTGGGCATCCTCTTACAAAATCTCCCTATCAGTCCTGTGGTTGACATTTCCCAAATAAGAATACAAAGGCCCAGGGAGGTCAATATGAAACTTGCCTACTGCAAGGGGAGAGGCTGGATTCGAATCCAAACCTGGCTGCTTCCAAGTCTGTTTTTCACACTGTCAAGCAGCCTCAGGGAACACCAGCATATATGTTTGTTTGCTCAGCCAGAAACTGACAGGTCTGAGTGACCAGCATACTTAGTTGGCCAAGGACTTTCCTGGTTTCAACACTGAAAGGCCCAACACATTCTAGGCAAACTAGGACAGCTGGCCACCCTGCTCGGGTGCCTCCCTGTCTTGGTCATTGCCCTCCCTAAGCCAAGGGCTGTCACGTGGGTGAAGCTGGGGATATTGCTAGGATAGAGCAGGGAAGGGGGAGGAGAGCAAAGACAAATTGATGTTTTAGTCCAGTCCCCACTCTTACAACGAGCCCCCATTGCCAGGTGAGGTTATACATACAGCAGCAGCTGCATAGACAGGGCCAGCCAATAAAAGGGACAATGCATATTATAGCCTGCTTTTGGCATTCATTTTTATTTTAAAATCAGACTCTTCACAATAGGTGAGGCCTGGGCCTGTCTCACCTTTGAGAGCTGCTGGCCTGTAACTGCTTTCCTTAGCCCTCCCAGCCTGCCTGCCTTTGACTTTAAGTCCTGCATAAAGAGTTTTACATTTTGGCTGAATTATTACGTGACCTTCAGATGAAGGAAGGAAGCCCAGAGGCTGTGGAATGACATCCTTTTCCTTGGCTTCTGCATTTTATTTGCTTAGATCAACAGAGCAGATTCTGAAGCTGACTGGGCAAGAGCTAGTTTACCCTGTGGGTAGGGGTGAAAAGCGGTACCCTGAGAAAGGGTCTGAGGCTGCAGCCCACCCCAAACCAGCTCTCCATGCATTAATCCTGCAGCTAAATTGTCTGTGAGGAAGCTTTTAATCTTTTCCTGGAAGAGGGTACATGGGTGGGGAGACATCGAAGCCAGTCCCTGCTGGAGGCCTGCTGTTTTAGGAGGCCCTGACATCATATTGTTTATGTTGAACCAGAGTTTGATTTGTGCTTGGGAGTCTGAGCTTGTAGCTGGGCTCCTGCAGAAACCTCATGAAAGATGCATTTCACCAGGCAGTTCCAGGGGAGAGACCAGCTTAAATTACAGCTTGACAAATCCAAATATTGGCATATCTGCAAATCCAAATGTGGGGATTTCAAAATATAATCTAAATTCTAAGAGTCTTATTTTGCACTTCTTGTGCAAGAAGAAGAGGATGAGATATTCGGAGAGGAGACAGGGCTGTCAATAATGAGAGCGGCTTTGGCAGAGCAAACCTGACCTCCTTTTCTTTCCTTGGGCATTCTTCATGCTTCCAGGGAAGAAGCGTTCAGACATGAGAGAGGAAGACAGCATTTCTTCAGCGTGGCTTTCTGCAGGACAAATGGGTGGGGGGGGGACCACCCACCCAGCATTTAGGACATAGGGCTCAACAAATCCAGTTGGTTAATTCCTATCTATCCTGGGGCGAAGGGATCTCTGTGGGTTACTCACTCCACTAAAGTCTATTCTCAACACAGTAGCCCCAGGGATCCTGTGAGACCAAGAGCCAAGCTAGGTCACTCTGCTCAAAACCCTACCATGGCTCCCCATCTTCCTTGCAGAAGGGCCAACTTCCTACAATAGCTCCTAAGACCCCACTCCCCCATAACCTCTCTGACACCTCATCATTTACACCTCCAGACATACTAGCCCCTTATTGTTTCTCCCCCATGGCTGTTCCTTTTTTCCTTCTGCTTGGAGTACTTCCCCTCCTCACCAAGTTCTTCCCCAATATCTTCATAGAGTGCTCCTTTAAGTCTTTTTTTTTTTTTTTTTTTTGAGACAGGGTCTTGCTCTGTCGCCCAGGCTGGAGTGCAGTGGCACAATCTCGGCTCACTGCAACCTCCACCTCCCAGGTTCAAGTGATTCTCCTGCCTCAGCCTCCTGAGTAGCTAGGATTATAGGTGCCCACCTGGCTAATTCATGTATTTTTAGTAGAGACAGGGTTTTGCCACGTTGGCCAGGCTGGTCTCAAACTCCTGACCTCAAGTGATCCACCCACCTCGGCCTCCCAAAGTGCTAGGATTACAGGTGTGAGCTACCGCGCCCAGCCATTCCTTTAAGTCTTGACTCAGATACTAGCACCTTGGTGTCTTCCCTGAAACCCCTATTTAAAATTCTAAGCGTTCTCCCATACGTGCTCCTTATCCCCTTTTCTACTCTATTATCTATCCCTTATTCCACTCCCTTATCACCTTTTAGTATTCTGTATAATTTGCTAAATTATTTTTGTTTATTGTCTCTCCTAGTTAGACTATAAGCTCTATGAAGTCAGAGATTTTGTTTGTTCACTGGAGGCATCCTGAGCTCCTAGCACAGTGGTTGACACGTGCTAGGTTCAATAAGCTATGGTTAAATGAATAAATAAAAGGGCTTTTTATGAGCCACCTCTATTTATGCTCACAACAATCTTAATGGTATAGGATTATTCTTAATTTACAGATGAGAAAATTAATTCTAAGTTACTAAATGCCTATGGTGTGCCAGGCACTGTAGACTAGGCAGTTGAATTTCAGAGAGGTTAAGAAATTGGGCCCAGGAAACACAGCCAAATTCACCAGGAAATAACAGCTCTGTAGCTCAACATGGCAGCCACTGGTCACATATGGCTATTGAGCATCTGCAATGTAACTAGTCTGAACTGAAATATGTCATAAATGCAAAATGTATACCAACTTCCAAGACAATACAAAAAAATAAAATATCTTACCAATTTTAAAATATTGATTACATGTTGAAATGACAAAATTTTGAATCTATTTGGTTAAGTGGAATATGTTATTAAAATTAAATCACTTGTTTCTTTTTACTTTTTAAAAATGTGGCCACTATAAAAATTTAGATTATGTATGTGGTTTGCATTTGGGCTTGCATTATATTTTTAATGGGCAGCTGACTTCTAGCAATTTCCACTCCATCCTGCATCTCTATCTTCAAGAATATTACCTCTTTGACTCTTGAGGGCAAGGATGCCATGACCTTGTCTTTTCTGTAAGAATAAGATCAAAGATACGTAGAATACATCAATAACTCTCAAAGGCATTAACATGCCTATCTTAGTTTGTGCCATTATAACATAGTGCAATAGACTGGGTGGCTTATAAATATGAGAAATTTAGTTCTCACAATTCTGGAAACTCCAAGTCTGAGATCAAGGTGTCAGCATGGTTAGATCCTAATGAGTTGCAGACTGCCATCTTCTGGTTGCATCCTGTCATGGCAGATAGAGGGCAAGAGAGCTCGCTGGGGTCCCTTTTATAAAGGCACTTATCTCACTCATAGGAGCTCCACCGTCATGACCTACTAACCTCCTAGAGGCCTCACCTCCTAATACCAATGAGGCAGGATAGGTAGTCAATGTTCTCCAGACGCAGCAACTGTGGTGACCCTACAGTCAACACAATAGGCCTCAGCATTCACATTGTAGTTGGGCACATTCCAGCAAAGCTATCTTCCAGTAGGAACTTTCCCTTCTAGATAGCATGTGCATTTTGACTTTAACTGTCCTCAAACTGACCCTTTGCTCATTATAATAGTAAAAACACACCCTTGGGTGGAGATTTAAGATGCTAACGAGACATGTGGTATAGAAGCAAGCATGAACAGCTATTGCACGTGAGCACCCAGAAGACCATCCAGAACATGCTTACTAGTAACACCTCTTTCCATCTCTTTATAATTGTGTAAGACTCCCATAAAGGGAGTCTCCCTAGTGCCAGTCTTTGCTGTCTCATACTTACAATCAGCCCACCCTGAATCCTCTATCTTTCAGGGTGCACTATCTATTCTGCACTTAACTTCCTTCCTTCCTTCATTCCTTCCTTCCTTCCTTCTTTCTTTCCTTCCTTCCTCTCTCCCTCCCTCCCTTCCTCCCCTCCCCTCCTTCCCTCCCTCCCTCCCTCTCTCTCTCTCTCTGTCTGTCTTTCTTTCTTTCTTTTTTTTTTTTTTTTTGATGGAGTTTCACTCTTGTTGCCCAGGCTGAAGTGCGGTGGTGCAATGACATGGTCTCGGCTCACTGCAACCTCTGCTTCCCAGGTTCAAGCAATTCTCCTGCCTCAGCCTCCCAAGTAGCTGGGATTACAGGCACCCGCCCCCATGCCTGGCTAATTTTTGTATTTTTAGTAGAGACAGGGTTTCACCATGTTGGCCAGGCTGGTCATGAACTCCTGACCTCAGGTGATCTGCCCTCCTTGGCCTCCCAAAGTGCTGGGATTACAGGCATGAGCCACCGCGCCCGGCCTCTGCACCTAACTTTCAAAATATTCTTTTGAATACATTACTCTGTGCTGTACCTCCTTTGCTGTGTGTCTCTTATTTAAGTTATTTTAAACTAAGAAGACAAGAACCAGCCAGTTACAGTGGCTCACGCCTGTAATCCCAGCACTTTGGGAGGCTGGCCGGGGGTGGATCACCTGAGGTCTGAGACCAACCTAGCCAACGTGGTGAAACCCCGTTTCTACTAAAGATACAAAAATTAGCCAGGTGTGGTGGCGTGCGCCTGTAATCCCAGATACTCAGGAGGCTGAGGCAGGAGAATCGCTTGAACCCTGGTGGCAGGGTGGGGCTGGTGTGGGAGAGCTGTGGAGATTTCAGTGAGCTCAACCGAGATCACGCCACTTCACTCTACCCTGGGCAAAAGAGCAAAACTCCATCAAAAGAAAAAAAAAGAAAAAAAAAAAGAAAGATAAAAGAAGAAGAAGAAGAAGACAAGAACCGAGGTATCAGATCAGCTGTCCACAGCAACACATTGGAGGTTAGAATTTCAACATGTGAATTTCGAGGGGACACAAACATTCTGTCCATAACAATACCTAAAGAATGAATGTCTCTTTCCAAAAAACAGTCTCCAAGAGAAGCAAAAAGATGGTGGAAGTGGCCTCCAGGGGTAATGTGTCTTCCATGCTTTCCTTTTTTTTTTTTTTTTGAGACGGAGGCTCACTCTGTAGCCCAAGCTAGGGTGCAGTGGCGCTATCTTGGCTCACTGCAACCTCTGCCTCTGGGACTCAAGAGATTCTTGTGCTTCAGCCTCCTGAGTAGCTGGGACTACAGGCGCGCGCCACCACACCCAGTTAATTTTTTGTATTTTAGTAGAGACAGGGTTTCACCATGTTGCCCAGGGTGGTCTCAGCTTAGGCGATGCACCTGCCTCAGCCTCCCAAAGTGCTAGGATTACAGGCATGAGCCACCACGCCTGGCTCTTCAGTGCTTTCTAAGTAAAGCAGATAGTCCCCTACATTAATTCGAGAGTTGGGTCTGTGAAGAAGAAATTCCCAGTATATAATGAAGTTGAATGAAGCTGACTGGACACCCACCATTAACATTATCGAGCATGTTCTTCTTCCTGACAACTGAGCAACCTCTTGAAGGGCATCTGGCTGCCTGTATGGATATTCTTAGCGGGAATACAAATTAACCTGATAACTCCATTTCTTTGTGTTAATCAGTAGACTGGCAGTCTGGTTTTATGTATCTGACTCTGTGGGCTGGGTACATGTGACTCTCTACTTTCCATGAGTTGACAGCTGGGTTTTTGAGTCTGGGAGCTTGAGGATTACACCTCAGATGATAGAGAATTCACAAATTCTAATAAATAGAAGCAGCTAACATTTGTTGAATGCTTAGTGTATCCAGTACCTTTCTAAGAGCTTTACATGCATTCATTCATGTAACCCTCACCTGTGAGGTAGGCATTATGATCATTATCCTCATTTCACAGATGAGAAAAGAGAGACATAAGAAGCTTAAGCATCTTGCCCATGGCCACGCAGCTAGTGATTTGCGGAGCCAAGAGTTAGACTCAGGCAGCGCCATGGAGTGGGTGTAACCCCGGCCACCTATCTGGCCTGGACATCAACCACTATGGCTGAGTTTCTTTGTCGTCGTATTCCACATGCCTCTTTGACCCATCAGTGGATGATGAAGCCGTCACCTTGCAGCTCCATGTCCATTCATGAGCCTGACTCTTCACCATCCTTCCAGCCTCATCCGTTGCCAGCCTCCCAGTTACCCACTGAGCCACACCGGTCCTTGGCTTCCTGCCTATACCAAGCTCATGATAACCTCAGCCTGTGACATGACCACCCCCCTGGACCTGGCATGCTCTTCATCTCTCTCTTCTCAAAGCTAAATATTTTGAGTTCTTTATGCTTCAAATTAAGTTCATGAAGGGGCCTTTGCTAACTAGCTGGTCACCCCACTCACTCATTCTCAGCCATTTTTGTCTGCTGCGTAACACTGATCACAAGAGTGATTTCGTTTGCTCATTTGGTCGTCATTGCCTATCTTGCTAGGAGCCTAGGATTTATTGTGCCAATATAACTCCCCCATTCTCCAGTGCAGTGGCCTCCTTATGGTACATGCCTAACAATTACCTCTGGAGTAACTGGATCTCTCTTTGGAGGAGTCAGAAATTCATATTCTGGAGGAGGGGAGTTAAGAGAACCACTCCTTCAAAGAGTGATTTTTTTTTTTGAGACAAGTTCTCACTCCGTCACCCAGGCTGGAGTGCAGTGGCGTGATCTGGGCTCACTGCAACCTCCACCTCCCAGGCTCAAGTGATTCTCCCACCTCAGCCTCCCAAGTAGCTGGGATTACAGGTGCCCACCATCATGCCCGGCTAATTTTTGTATTGTTTGGTAGAGATGGGGTTTCACCATCTTGGCCAGGCTGGTCTCGAACTCCTGACCTCAAGTGATCCGCCTGCCTCAGGCTCTCAAAGTGCTGGGATTACAGGCGCCTGGCCAAGAAGTGATTTTGAATTTCAAGTATGTACTCAGGTTTGCAAAGCGAATGAGTTAACTGGAGCCAGGAGGAAGTTGACAGGGTAAAGTGTGGGTTAAGGAGGAGAAACACACACACACAAAACAAACAAAAAACTTTACAAAGTTAAACATTTGTAAGAGCCTGTTAAAAAGAGCAAACTTCAAGAAAGGATGTTACTAAGGCTGGTTGCACAGGGCATTAACTGCCTGTTTGCTGAATGAAAGATCTGGCTGGATTGTATGGGTGAAGGGTGAAGTTCTTGCTTCATATGGCGAGGACTTACCTTTGCTCTAAGGTGAGAGCCCTGCCCTAGGCTCTGTGGTTGCAGCCCTGTGTGTTTCACTGTACTCCGCTGCTCAGCTGAGCCTAGCAACCCAGCTCTAGGAATCCTTAGTGAACACCTGCCTTGAGTACCTCTGCTCAGTTGCTGCCCTGTAGAGACTCACAGCCTGTCACTCTGACTAGCACTTAATAGGTGTTCAGGAAGCATTTTTGAGGTAATGGATTAATGAGGGCATAGAATGAGGCTTTTGTCTTAAGGGCACAAAAAGTATTTGGAAATGCCAGACAAGGGCTATTTAGAGCCTGAGCCAAAAGTATAAGTATAAAAGCTATATTTACTCAGCTTTTGCAAATCAGAGTAGCTGTCACCACTCTGCATAGCCATAAGCCAGCAAAAAGATGAAGCCTTGTTTCTGAGAAAGTAGTAAGATTCATTCTGGGGCACATACTGTATTACCTGGTTCATCCTCCATAAACCTCACAGGGCAGGTTTTGTTATTCTGCTCGTACCCATTTTATAGCTGGGGAAAGTGAAACACCAGGAGGGACTTGTCCCCATCCAGAGCCCACATATCAGCCAACCAACAGGGCACGGACCCAGGCAGGTCTGAACTCAAGCCCATTGCATATGGCGCCTTCACCCTCTGGCCACGGTTGTCCCAGGGATATCACAAACCACAACAGGAAGGAGCTTCTTGGTGAGGCAAATGCACCCATTGATCAAGTGTTTATTTTTCCTCTTCCTCCTCGTCTCACTGGAGTATGCTTCACCCAGAGCAGCTAGCCCCAGGGTTTCAGATGGGTTGTTTAGATTTCAGCATATCCAGACAGATTTCAGGAACAGATTGATAGAAGATGGCTCCACTGGGGAAAGGAACCAGAATTTTTTTTATAGGGATAGTCCAGCGCGAGGGTGGAGAGAGAATAATCTGGGAACCCTGACTAATTTGACAAATGAATTTATTTCCATGGGAGGGTCTCAGCCATTAAAGCATTGGGGGCATACCGACAAAGATAAATAAATCAAATTTCAGTGTTCCCTTCCATATCCCTACACCCCTGCAGGCACGTAAACACAACGCCAACCTGGGCGTGAAGAGGTCTGTGAGTTTGGCAAGGTAAAAAATATTCCCATTCCTACCAGGCAAATTTCTCTCCCCTAGTGATTAACAGATTTCTGCCCAAATCCTCAGGGACTAGAACAACATTTCCCAAAGCCATCCTCTGCCCTTTTCCTTCGATTATCCTCAAGCCCCAGGGCCGCCAGCCCCCTGAGTCATTATGTAAATGACTCACCGGCAAACCCTAACAGCCATTCACTAGGAATACTCCACCTGCAAGGTCTCTAGTAACTGGATTTCTGTTTAACCGAAGGTTAAATAAAACCTGCCTTTTTGTATCCCTGGATATTGAAAATCTTTCTCAACTGTGTTAGTTCACCCCCCTTTCTAAGTTTCTGGAGCAGGATGAAAATAATTAAATTTTTGCTTGGTGATCGGGCATCTTGCAGTGCCATGGGGCATTACTCTGCCTATCAGTTAGGATTAAAATTTAACTCCAGTTTTAGACTTTGGTGAGAAGTTGGGCTGTAACCATTCTGAGCTGAAGAGGAAATTTGTCTAATTTTGTTGAGAGAAACACAGCCCTTTGCCTTCCTAGTGCCTAGCAGAGAGTCGGGAGCTTCTTCTCGAAAATGCTGATGGAGTTGATGGATGACTAATATGGTTTTCTTTTTTTTTGAGACAGAGTCTCGCTCTGTCACCCAGGCTGGAATGCAGTGGCACGATCTTGGCTCACTGCAACCTCCGCCCCCTGGGTTCAAGAGATTCTCCTGCCTCAGCCTCCTGAGTAGCTGGGATTACAGGCATGCGCCAACATGCCCGGCTAATTCTTGTATTTTTGGTAGAGACGGAGTTTCACCGTGTTGGTCAGGCTGGTCTTGAACTCCTGACCTCAGGTGATCCGCCCACCTCGGCCTCCCAAAGTGCTGGGATTACAGGCATGAGCCACCGTGCCTGGCCTGAATTTCTTTATTGCAGTGTTTTTTCCTCATGATAATTGTGTCTGCCGTTTATTGATTGCTAGTGCTTGTTCTGGGTGTTGTGCTAAGTGCTTTGCAGGCTTAAGTCATTACATTTGAGTTGCCACACAGTGAGTGGCATGGGGTCGGTGGGCTTTACCTTCATTCTACAGAGGAGGAAATGGAATCTGCAAAAGGTTGAATGACTTGGCCAAGAGATTCTGAAGCTAGAAAGTGACAAATAAAAATTCACATAGCTTGAGGGGTTTGGGCAATGGCAGTCTTCATCTGATGGGGCTGGATATACAGGGGCACTGCTAAAATCATGAGGAAATGCAACCTATAGGAAATGGGAATTGAGTGGGACACACACATGCATATGTGTGTGTGCATCTTGATGGCCCTGGACTTCCCTTCAGTTAGGGAGCAAGTATGGTGTAGTGGTTTTAGAGAAGTGATTTCCAAATTATCTGTGGGAAAGAGTAAGGGCTGTTCATTTTATTTGTTTGATTTATTAATAATGTCCAATATTTTGTAAACTGATATATTTGTAAAATACCATAAATTACTAAAGGAATGAAGTAAAAAAAAATAATAAAATGACATTCATGCTTGCTATGAGCTGAGTGTGACCTGCCCACCTCAGCTTCCCAAAGTACTGGGATTACAGGCATGAGCCACCAAATTTTGTATGTTGCACCAAAATTTGTATGTTGAAACCTGATCTCCAATGTGACAGTGTTAGGAAGCAGGGCCTGGGGTGGGTGGGGTAATCAGATCATGAGGGTGGAGTCTTTATGAGGGGGATTAGTGCCCTTCCAAAAGAGGGTTCAGCGAGATTGCTCCCTTGCACCATCCACCATATAAAGACAGGGTGAGAGGCCACCATCTATAAATCAGGAAGTGGGTCCTTAGCAGACAGTGAATCTGCTGGCATCTTGATCTTGGACTTCCCAGCCCCTAGAACTGTAAGAAATAAATTTCTGGGTTTTTATTTTTTTATTTTTTTGAAAGGAAGTCTTGTACCCAGGCTACAGTGCAGTGGCGGGATTTCAGCTCACTGCAACTTGGCCTCCCAGGTTCAAGCAATTCTCGTGCCTCTTAACCTCAAGTGATCTGCCCACCTCAGCCTCCCAAAGTGCTGGGATTACAGGCATGAGCCACCAAATTTTTGTTTTTTATGAGCCACCCATTTTATGTTTTGTTAGAGCAACCGGAATGGACTAAGACAAAGCCTCAGTTGTTTGTTGTAACTGTTTTCTAGATTTAACAGGCACAAAATAATTGCCACATTGTTACAAGATTTCTAGAGGCTCACTCCCAATTTCTTTTATTCTTTCAATGTAGACAGGTAGACAGGTAACAAACAGTTGGTGGATTGACAGAGGTGCTCCTATTCCATTTTCTTTTTTCTTTGTGAGATGGAGTCTTGCTTTGATGCCCAGGCTGGAGTTCAGTGGTGCGATCTCAGCTCACTGCAACCTCTGCCTCTCAGGTTCAAGCAATTCTCTTGCTTCAGCTTCCCATGTAGCTGGGACTACAGGCACCTGCTACCACGCCTGGCTAATTTTTTGTATTTTTAGTAGAGATGAGGTTTCACTATGTTGCCCAGGCTGGTCTTGAACTCCTGACCTCAGGTGATTCACCCACTCGGCCTCCCAAAGTGCCGGGATTATAGGCGTGAGCCACCGTGCCCGGCCTACTATTCCATTTTCTAGCACTGAGTCGGACTGGGTGTTGCTTCTCCAAGTGTGGCCCTCTAATTGGCAGCATGAGCCTCACCTGGAAGTGTGTAGAAAATGCAGGATATCAGGCCCTACCAACAACCCATTAAAACAGAATCTGCATTTTAAGAAGGCCTCCAGGTGATTTTTGTTGTGTGTGTCAGTGCTTAAAAAGCAATAATTTAGAGCATAGACTCTGATGTTAGACAACCTATTTTAATCCTGATCTTTCTCTTGTTTCTGTGTGACCTCAGGCAAATCACTTGGCCTCTCTGTGCTTCAGTCTCTATTTATTTTATTTTATTTATTTTTTGACATAGTTTCACTCTGTTGCCCAGGATGGAATGCAGTGGCACAATCTTGGCTCGCTGCAACCTCCACCTCCCAGGTTCAAACGGTTCTCCTGCCTCAGCCTCCCAAGTAGATGGGATCATAGGCATGCACGGCTAATTTTTGTATTTTTAATAGAGAGGGGGTTTCACCATGTTGGCCAGGCTGGTCTTGAACTCCTGACCTCAAGTGATCCGCCTGCCTCAGCGTCCCAAAATGTTGGGAATACAGGTATGAGCCACCACGCCCGACCCAGTCCCTAGTTTTATCAGCACTCACCTCTCTGGGCTATTATGAGCTTTTCAGGTAATGGACCTGGAGGGCTGAAGCCAGTTGAGACTGCTCTTATGGGGCCAGCACATAGTAATGGCTCAATTGCTATTGTTGTTGTTAATGATTTTTTTTTTTTAATTGTTATCCTTAAGCCACCCTTGTCTTTGAGACCTAGGCATCCAGGCCAATGATGTTTACTTTGGTGGTTAAATTATCTGTTAGTTAAAGGTTTCCCTTTCCCCTGCCTAAACCCCGTCATTTGGCATTGGGGCTACTGATGCCATTTAAAACTCACTTGGACAGGTTTCTTACCCCACTTGGGATCATCTATTTGTGCTAATCATCCTGAATGGGGTGAGTCTACAAGAGGCCCTGAAAGGTGATACATTCTGGTTTTCCAGGCTGTCTAGGACAGAGGTTCCCTGGCTCATTGGGCCATTTTGGAAGATGGAACCGTTGCAGGTCAGCTGGGAGAGAGACACATACCTGGGTGGTGGTATTTCTGTGGCTGCAGTGATTCTGGCTGCTCTCTCCTTTCTTCCACGGTCTCCACAGATGAAAACCAGTGTGTCCTCTAGTGAGACAGACAATATTGTGAGCCCAAAGCCAGGAAAAGGCAGCAAACAAAAGTGAACAGTCACCCGAGTAGAGTTTGCTCGAGATTTACACAGAAACCTACCCACAGACACAGAGCTGCTGAATTTATAACAAGGGCTGGATAATTTGTTCTTGTGTGCTAAGATAAAGGTAAACAAATTTCATACTGGAATGTAAGCCCCTAGCTGCAGAAGTCAGGAAAGAGTCCCTGCCCTGTTGCTGAATTGCTGGCTTGGCAAATTATCCTCAGAGGTGTATTTGTTGGAGACTTCATCTAGAGGTCATGCGAGGGCCCAAGATGTGCCTGCGTGCAGAGGAGGGGAACTCTTGCGTTCCTGTGCACGTGGAAGCTCAGAAATGGAAGTAGTCATGGGCCTGGCTATGGTATTTGGAAAATCCCAGAGAACAGCCAGGTCACTTCTGAGAGAAGCCAAGTAACTGTGTGATGCCTGGGCATGATTGAGAAAATATGCGGGGAAATGGAGGTTCCCATTTCAGCCCACACTTGGCCTTGGTCCCACAGTCACACCCACTCTGGACCTGGCTCTGCTGCATGTATTGTTAATAGCAGGTGGTTAAGCGCTCTATATTTCCATAGTTTCTCCTCACACCTGCACAGAAGAAGTACTTACTGTGCCACTGGAACTGGCTTGTTCTGTCTCCTCTGTCACAACTTCTACCTCCAAGGGACAAAGGCAATAATATCTTGATAATCTTTGTATCCCCTATGTCTAAGCATACTCTATAGGTGCTAATAATGTTTACAGAAATAAGGAAGAGGCAAGAACCCTGAGGGTGAGCCTATTTTAGAAATTAAAACAAAAAATGCAATGTAAATTTTGGAAAATTATTATTATCCAATAAAATATCCTATGTGGTGTTTTGCGTATATTTTCTACAATCCTAATTATTCTATAATGTGTTATTATCCCCACTTTCCAGATATTGAGAACTGAGGCTCCAGAAATAAGAAACCCAACCAAGAAAACACATCTTTTATGTAGAGGAACCAGGATGCAATCCTGTGACCGTTAGTCACCCAACCCCAGGTCACCCAAGCTGATGCAAGAGTCCTCATTCCGGTGTATATTGCCGTCCATATTCTTTTTGGTTCTCTCCCAAGTCCAAGCCTAGGTACCATTTCACCCATTTGTAAAATATGGGGGGATTTAGTGTATGGTCCCATAGGCTGCTTGTTAATGGGTGTCAGAAGTGCAGGAGGATGAAGTATGCAGGGAGACTGGGCTTCAAGGCTTGAGCCAAGGCCAGTGTGAGTCCCCCACAAATTAAATGTTGCTGCACAGACTTGGGCACAAGGGAAGCAAATGGGGAGCCAGTCACCAGTACAAGGGACTTCCAGAGGCCTAGGGACTAGGATTCTTTGTTTTGTTTTTTTTTTTTTTTTTTGAGATAGAGTTTCACTCTTGTTGCCCAGGCTAGAATGCAATGGCGCTATCTTGGCTCACCGCAACCTCCACCTCCCAGGTTCAAGCAATTCAAGCAATTCCCCTGCTTCAGCCTCCCGAGTAGCTGGGATTGCAGACATGTGCCACTATGCCCGGCTAATTTTGTATTTTTAGTAGAGATGGGGTTTCTCCATTTTAGTCAGTCTGATCTTGAACTCCCGACCTCAGGTGATCCCCCACCTCGGCCTCCCAAAGTGCTGGGATTACAGGCGTGAGCCACCGTGCCCCACCCCATCTAGGATTCTTGAATGGCCAGGCCAGTGGGATGGAGAACACATTGATCCCCAAAGATGGGTGTGGCCAATTTGTGTTCACAGTAAGGCAGACATGTGTGTGTATGACTTGCATGCATGCACAGAGACACAGACACCATGATCAAGGGAGCATTTGTGTGTAGCCAGAGGCACAGGACAAGATCCTTTTATCTTGCAGATAATGTCATTAGAACACTCAGGCTTCCCCACTGTAGGACTTTGCAGGTTATTAAGGTCTCTTATTAGTCTGCCTCCCTCTGTCCTGTTGCTTTCCATATTCTTGGTGCAGATAGTGTAGATAATAATATATTAACCACATTTTGTGGAAAACAGTGAGATAAATATATCCTATGCACTATATATATTTGTATATATGTGTATGCTTTTTTCCTCTTGATTTTTCTATGTACTGTATGGTCTATTTGTAGAAGTTTATCCAAAAAGCTGATAAGCATGGTTGCCTCTGGGTAGGGATTTAAGTTTCAGAGGTAGGAAAGAGAATAACTTTGCATAACATCCTCTTGTATAGTATTTGAATCTTTTAATTATGGGTATGGATTCCTTATTCAAAATGATAAACTAAAAAAATAGCAAACCATGTCAAGTGTCTCTCTTATAGTTGGATGTTTCTGAATTGTGTCCTCTCCACAAATAATTGTTTCTGAATGTGATTAACTCTGAGTGTATTTATGATATGGTTAAAGGCTGTTTTCTCACTTAATGGAAAGAGGTGGACTGACAGAAGACCTTTGGAGGTAAAGAGGATAGAGGTGCTCAAGAGGTAGGCAGTTCCTCCAGTCCAAGCCAAAAACGGCCATACTAACTACTGGGGAATGATGACTGCCAATAATTTCAGCAAATCAGCTACGAAGCTATGAAGAGCTGTGCTCTTCATGTTGACACTTGGCTGAAGTTGCAGTATCTAAGAGAACTGAGAGATTTGAACTGGACTTAGGAAACCGATTTTTTATTTATTATTATTATTTATTTATTTTTGAGACAGAGTTTCGCTGTTGTCACCCAGGGTGGAGTGCACTGGCACGATCTGGACTCACTGCAACCTCCACCTCCCGGGTTCAAGCAATTCTCCTGCCTCAGCCTCCTGAGTAGCTGGGATTACAGGCATGCGCCACCACGCCTGGCTAATTTTTTGTATTTTTAGTAGAGATGGGGTTTACCATGTTGGCCAGGCTGGTCTCAAACTCCTGACCTCAGGTGGTGCACCGGCCTCGGCCTCCCAAAGTGCTGGTATTACAGGCGTGAGCCACCACACCTGGCCTGATTTTTTATTTTTGAAAATGAAATGGCTGCATACGTTAGGATGTTAGTTGCTGGGATGACCTGTGGCCACAGAGCTACTAAGCTGACTTTATGTAGAGAACCAGCTGACTTTCTTTACTACCCGCACTGGGACAGACATGGATGGCATGTTGCTGGTCTCATCTCATTTAATCCTTAAAAAAATCTTATCAAGCAATATCCCTTTTTACCCATGAAGAAATTAAAACCTCAAGGTGTTAGGGGTTAATCAACTAGCCCAAGATCACACAGCTAATAAGGCAGAGTCACCATATAACATCAGGTTCTCTTTGGCTCCAAATGCTCAGCCCTACCCATGATCCAGCACTGCCTTAGAAGAGGAAGAAATAGGACTTAACTGTCCATCAAAAACTGGCAAATAATTTTCTTAAGATAGTGGCTCTTAAACAGTGGCTGCATCAGAATCACCTGCAGGGTGTTATTAAAACACACATTGCTAACTCGGCTTGTAGAGTTTCTGATTTAACAGATTTGGAGTGGGCCCTGAGAATTTGCATTTCTAACAAGTTCTCAGGTAATGCCCTTGCTTCCAGTCAGGGGACTATACTTTAAGAACCACTATGTATTAGTCAATTTTCACCCTGCTATAAAGAACTGCCTAAGACTGGATAATTTATAAAGGAAAGAGGTTTAATCGACTTACAGTTCCCCATGGCTAAGGAGGCCTCAGGAAGCTTATAATCATGGTGGAAGGCAAAGGGGAAGCAGGCATCTTCTTCACAAGACAGAAGCAGAGAGACCGATAGCAGAGAAAACTGCCACTTATAAAATCATCAGATCTTGTGAGAACTTCCTCGCTATCCTGGGAACAGCCTGGGGGAAACCATCCCCATGATCCAATCACCAACCACCAGGTCTCTCCCTTGACACAAAGGGATTACAATTCAAGATGGGATTTGGGTAGGGACACAGAGCCAAACCATATCACACTATCCTAAAGAGATTAGAGTAGGGGCTTACAAAGCTTATTTGGTAATTTCAGGGCCAAATGTGATAGGAACACAGCAATTTAATGCTGTTTATGATTCTTGTCATTATTTCTCTCATGCTCTTGCTTGAATTTTATTTTATTTTCATTTTTATTTTTTTTGGAAATGGAGTCTTGCTCTGTCACCCAGACTGGAGTGCAGTGGTGCAATTATGGCTCACTGCAACCTCCGCCTCCTAGGTTCAAGCGGTCCTCCTGCCTCAGCCTCCCAAATAGCTGGGACTACAGACACGCACTACCACGCTTGGCTAATTTTTGTATTTTTAGTAGACATGGGGTTTCACCACATAGGCCAGGCTGGTCTCGAACTCCTGACCTTGTGATTTGCCCGCCTCAGCCTCCCAAAGTGCTGGTACTACAGGTATGAGCCACCGTGCCAAGCCTTGCTTGAGTTTTCATAACTTTTAAAAAGTATCCACATATCTCACTTATTTTAAAGTGAAAGAGGGAAATAAGTTTATGTCTGTGAATGGGCTGGAAAGAATGGGGGATTGGTATACTTTATTTACAGTATGGCATGCAGTGGTGATCACAGAATTCTCCAATGGAAAGACCAAATCATTAGTCACAAGTCTTCTAGTCACAGGGACAGAAATCTATCTCAAGTCATTTCTTTTCAGATTGTATTTGGCTGTATGCAACATACTCCCCCAACCCCCACAACACACACACACACTTTTTTATGAGGCAGGGTCTGGAGTGCCTTATGGTGTGATCTCAGCTCACTGCAACCTCCACCTCCTGGGCTCAAGCGATCCTCCCCTTGGCTTCCAGAGTAGCTCAGACTACAGGCATGCACCACCATGCCCAGCTAATTTTTTTGTATTTTTTTGGAGAGACAGGGTTTCACCATGTTGTCCAGGCTGGTCTCAAACTCCTGGGCTCAAGCTATCCTCTGGCCTTGGTCTCCCAAAGTGATGGTATTACAGGCATAAGCCAATGCGCCCAGCGAGAACCCACATTAAAGAGGTGTCTTGGAACCAAGTTTCTGTAGTTCTTGTACATTTCTGGAGTAAGATGGTCGCTGTATTGTTTTGTTGAGGGGCATTGCTTTAGCAGCTCAACAATATCAGGTCTGGCATCTCTGTAATTCTTTTGTTTTTGGAAAGGAAAAGGTAAAGCTGCTTTTATTTACAGACAACATGATCATCTATGCAGAAAATCCTAAGGATTTACAAGAAACGGAGGTACAAGAACTAATATGTGAGTTCAGCAAGGTTGTATGTCTCAAAAAAAAGATACGTGGATAAGAAATAACATGAGAAAAGATTCTCAAAAAAACCTCAAATCTCTGACAATAAAAAGAGTAAGCACAAATCAATACTCTAACGAATGAAAGGGAAATGTAATTACAGATATAGCAGATTTGTTGTTGTTGTTATTTTTTGATACAGAGTCTCACTCTGTCGCCCAGGCTGGAGTGCAGTGGTGTGGTCTCAGCTCACTACAACCTCCGACTCCCAGGTTCAAGCGATTCTTCTGCCTCAGACTCCGGAGTACCTGGGATTAGAGGTGCGCACCACCTCACCCGGCTAATTTTTGTATTTTTAGTGGAGACAGGGTTTTGTGGTGTTGGCCAGGCTGGTCTTGAACCCCTGATCTCAGGTGAGCTGCCTGCCTCATCGTCCCAAAGTGCTGGGATTACAGGCGTGAGCCACCACACCCGGCCAGATGGGGGGTGTGTGTGTGTGTGTGTGTGTGTGTTGGGTTTTTTTTGTTTGTTTTTTTGAGACAGGGTCTCACTATATTACCTAGGCTGGAGTGGCACAATCATAACTCACTGCAGCCTTGACCTCCTTGGCCCAAGTGATCTTCCCACTTCAGCCTCCTGAGTAGCTGGGACCACAGGTATGCACCACCACACCCAGCTAATTATTATTATTATTATTATTATTATCATTATTATTATTTTTAGTATTTATTGATCGTTCTTGGGTGTTTCTCGGAGAGGGGGATGTGAAAGGGTCATAGGATAATAGTGGAGAGAAGGTCAGGAGATAAACATATGAACAAAGGTCTCTGGTTTTCCTAGGCAGAGGTCCCTGCGGCCTTCTGCAGTGTTTGTGCCCCTGGGTACTTGAGATTAGGGAGTGGCGATGACTCTTAAAGAGCATGCTGCCTTCAAGCATCTGTTTAACAAAGCACATCTTGCACCGCCCTTAATCCATTTAACCCTGAGTTGACACAGCCCATGTTTCAGAGAGCAGGGGGCTGGGGGAAAGGCCATAGATCAACAGCATCCCAAGGCAGAAGAACTTCTCCTAGTCAGAACAAAATGGAGTCTCCTATGCCCACCTCTTTCTACACAGACACAGCAACAATCTGATCTCTCCTTCCTTTCCCCACACCTCCCCCCTTCTTTTCAACAAAACCGCCATCGTCCTCATGGCCCGCTCCCGATGGTCGCTGTCTCTTCGGAGCTGTTGGGTACACCTCCCAGACAGGGTGGCCGGGCAGAGGCGCTCCTCACCTCCCAGACAGGGCTGCCGGGCAGAGGCGCTCCTCACCTCCCAGACGGGGCGGCCGGGCAGAGGCGCTCCTCACTTCCCAGACCGGGCGGCCGGGCAGAGACGCTCCTCACTTCCTCCCAGACAGGGTGGCGGCCGGGCAGAGGCGCTCCTCACCTCCCAGACAGGGCTGCCGGGCAGAGGTCCTCCTCACTTCCCACACTGGGCGGCCGGGCAGAGGCGCTCCTCACCTCCCAGACGGGGTGGCCAGGCAGAGGCGCTCCTCACTTCCCAGACGGTGTGGCGGCTGGGCAGAGGCGCTCCTCACTTCCCAGATGGGGCAGCCAGGCAGAGGCGCTCCTCACTTCCTCCCAGACGGGGTGGCGGCCAGGCAGAGGCACTCCTCACTTCCCAGACGGGGTGGCCGGGCAGAGGCGCTCCTCACTTCCCAGATGGGGCGGCTGGGCAGAGGTGCTCCTCATCTCCCAGACGGGGCAGCCGGGCAGAGGCGCTCCTCACTTCCTCCCAGACGGGGTGGCAGCCGGGCAGAGGCCTCCTCACCTCCCAGACGGGGCGGCCGGGCAGAGGCACTCCTCACTTCCCAGACTGGGCGGCCGGGCAGAGGCACTCCTCACTTCCTCCCAGACGGGGTGGCAGCCGGGCAGAGGCACTCCTCACCTCCCAGACGGGGCGGCCAGGCAGAGGCACTCCTCACTTCCCAGACTGGGCGGCCGGGCAGAGGCACTCCTCACTTCCCAGACGGGGCGGCCGGGCAGAGGCGGTCCTCACTTCCTCCCAGATGGGGTGGTCACTGTATTGTTTTGTTGAGGGGCATTGCTTTAGCAGCTCAACAATATCCGGTCTGGCATCTCTGTAATTCTTTAAAAATTTTCTTTTTTACTCCCATTCTGAAAACAGCTGCTGTGGCTCCAGTCATCACATCTGTGTGCTAGTTAAGAAGGCAGAAAGTAAAAAGAGTGTGCTCCATTTTATCAATTGTTCATAACCTCTTTGTAGCTTTAACTGTGTCATATAACCATATCTAGCAGCAAGGAAAATGGACAGGTAAGTATTTACTTGTGTAAATTGCCTCCCTACACAAAATTAGGATTTTTGTTGTCAAGGGAGAAATGATTGGATATGAGGAATGCCCTTATGATCTTGCTTCAGCAGCGTGGGCAAATGCCTTCACAAAAAAGACAAGAATGGATGGCTTTAAGAAAGTTATTTGAGTTAGCTTTTCCTGCGTAACAAGCCATTCCAAATGTGGTGACTGTTTACACTTAAAGTTTAAACAAACATCAATTTGTTTATGAAAGTGTGGATTGGCAGCTTGGACTGGACTCGTCTGGGAGACTTATCTCTGCTCCCTTCAGGGTCAGCTGGACTTTGTGTTGTATCTGTGACTTCAGCCAGATGGTGGGGATAGTTGGAGTGGTTAGGATATCTGGGCCTTTCTTTCTACATGGTTTCTTCTCCTATAGTCACCTGCTTCACATGATGGCAGAAAGGTCTCCTATTATTGAGTGACGAATGACTCCCAAACTTGATGAATAAGCTGCCACCATTTTATTTGCTCATAACTCTGTGGGTCATCATTTCAGGTGAAGCTCAGTTTGATGGTTCTTCTTCTGGGCTCTCCTCTTCTCTTCTGGGCTCTCCTCTTCTTCTTCTCTGGAAGAGGTGTCTTCCATGTGGCTTAACTGAGGCAGAATGGTCTATGATGCTCTTACTGGCCATGGTCCATTGATGTCTGGCAGTTGGTGCTAGGTATTGACTGGGCCACTTCTTGCCAGCAGGCTAGCCTGGGCTTCTTCACGTGGTGAAGAGGTTTGAACAGCAGCAAGAGAAAAGGTAAGTTTCAATGCCTAAGTGCTTTTCAAGCCTCTACTTGCATCATATTTGCTGATGTCCCACTGGCCCAAGCAAGCCACATGGCCAAGCCCAAAATCGACGTGGGAGGGGACTATGCAAGGGGGCATCTACAAGGAGACGTACTTTCTTGGGGACCATTATTCTGCCAATCCACCACATAAGCCTCAAACCAATGACTTGAATGTCAACAGGGATCTCCTTATCTTGTCATTGCTTTTCTCTGCAAGTCCTCTTCATTCCTTTAGATACACCCCTTTCCCCAGGGTAGGAACCACCGCTGCCCTTAGCTCTAGAAATCACTTTCTCAGCTTCCCACTCAGGTGCTGGGAAGCACACTGACTAGCCTGACATGGTCTGATGCCTGTCCTGAGGCTAAGTAATCGGGATACTATTATCACCAATTTCCACTGTAACTACATGTTTGGATGGGGTTGTAGAAGGAACGGTTTTGGAGCCACCATCCTAAAAATGAGGTGGTACCTGTTGCGGGAAGTCAGGGACCCCAAACGGAGGGACCGGCTGAAGAACGTGGATTGTGAAGATTTCATGGACATTTATTAGTTCCCCAAATTAATACTTTTATAATTTCTTATGCCTCTCTTTACTGCAATCTCTAAACATAAATTGTGAAGATTTCATGGACACTTATCACTTTCCCAGTCAATACCCTTGTGATTTCCTATGCCTGTCTTTACTTTAATGTCTTAATCCTGTCAGCTGAGGAAGATGTATGTCATCTCAGGACCATGTGATAATTGCGTTAACTGCACAAATTGTAGAGCTTGTGTGTTTGAACAAATATGAAATCTGGGCACCTTGAAAAAAGAACAGGATAACAGCAATTGTTCAGGGAATAAGACAGATAACCTTAAACTCTGACCGGTGAGCCGGGTGGAACAGAGCCATATTTCTCTTCTTTCAAAAGCAAGTTGGAGAAATATCACTGGATTCTTTTTCTCAGCAAGGAACATCTCTGGGAAAGAGAATATGCACCTGGGGGTATTCGTCTACAGACGGCCCCCCTGGGTGTGGCCATATTTTATGGTCTGTAGACTGTAGGGGTGAAATAGACCCCAGTCTCCCGTAGCACTCCCAGGCTTATTAGGAAGAGGAAATTCCCACCTAATAAATTTTGGTCAGACCGGTTGCTCTCAAAACCCTGTCTCCTGATAAGATGTTATCAATGACAATGGTGCCCGAAACTTCATTAGCAATTTTAATTTCACCCCGGTCCTGTGGTCCTGTGATCTCACCCTGCCTCCATTTGCCTTGTGATATTCTATTACCTTGTGAAGTACTTGATGTCTGTGATCCACACCCTATTCGTATACTCCCTCCCCTTTTGAAACTCCCTAATAAAAACTTGCTGGTTTTTGCAGCTTGTGGGGCATCATGGAACCTACCAACATGTGATGTCTCCCCCGGATGCCCAGCTTTAAAATTTCTCTCTTTTGTACTCTTTCCCTTTATTTCTCAAGCTGGCCGACACTTAGGGAAAATAGAAAAGAACCTACATGACTATTGGGGCTGGTTCCCCAATAGGTGCCCCTGGAATAACAAAGACATACTGGCCAGACAAGACCCACAGATGGAATTAGGGACCATTTGAACAGGAAACCCCACAGATTGTATTTCTGGAGGTTTTTGTTTTGTTAGTTGGTTGAAAGGATCTGGTTTTAATAAGAATTTAAGCTAGTTTAAATTCAATTTATATCATTTTCCAAAACATTACCTTATTAAACAAAGCTATACATTTTATTTATTTATTTATTTTAGAAAAAGATGCAGACTAGCATCTGATGCTGGCCCCAACGGGAAACCTAGCTGGGTGTTCTTTGTGGCAAATATACAATAGTGATTGCGTTCTTGTCTCATTCTCCCTTTCCTGAAACTGTGCTGGGAAGACAGAACGGAAAAAGGCATTAATTGGCATTAACTGGCACATCAATCAAGGCCTGAACTGGCACATCAGTCACATCAGGGAGGGTTTATTTCTTCCTCCAATCCTGTTAAAAGTTTAAGAGCATGCAACGGATGTTCCACCTTGTACTCTGTGGATACGTGGGATTTGTGGCAAGCAGAAATGTCTGGGATGGCCTCGGCCACAGGGCCTCTGATAGAGGCCTTTCTCTGCATCTCATTGAGGTTCTCCATCAATCACGGGCAGTGTCAGGGCCCACCCTTGCCTTAATTTAACTGGGGTGAAGGAAAGTAAAGAGAGAGTGCCTGAGAGTGAAGGAATGCTGGCCTTGGGGAATGCGATCCAATTCCATAAATAGCAGAGATTCCTGAAAGGCTTTGAGGCAAGCTCTGACAGGTAGCCATGGCGATGCGGTACCTCTTGGCTCCCTGCTGCCAGAGAGAGGCTGCTTGCTGTCTCTTCTCAGGGGCCTGTGCTGGCATGCCTGGGCTTATTTCAGAAACTCTCCTAGACACAGAGACTGCTCAGAAGCATACCCTTAATTGGTGGAGCCAGCTCTTCTCTGCCTTGGTGCCCTGCAGCATTTCACTGGCACCCTTCTGCCCAGCAAACACTTGCCAGTAATTGTGGGGCCGCCTCTGTTAGTTAACAGGCTGTGGTTTGCCTTCAAGGGGTTCGTGAGTTCTTCTTGTGTTCTTTGGTGACAATTATGTTGTGTTTATCAGCAGGATGACTGAGGGGTCTTGTCTGTGACTTTGGAAGATTAAGGCAATCTGACTTCACCTATTCCCAATTCAGAATTCTGGCTTCCTCCTCCCTGCACAACTGGGGCTTGTATCCCCTCTGGTCATCAGTGGTATCTTGGGGACCTGGGAAGAGGAAAGTGGGATCTGAGATGTGTCTGTGGGTGCAAAAGTGGATGGATTAGGACAGCACTCCTACTTCAACTGGCATCCCTGTTTTGTTTGTTTGTTTGTTTGTTTCTGAGACAGAGTCTTGCTCTTTCACCCAGGCTGGAGTGCAGTGGCACTATCTTGGCTCACTGCAACCTCTGCCTCCTGGGTTCAAGTGATTCTTGTGCCTCAGCCTCCCAAGTGGCTGGGACTACAGGCATGTGCTACCACATCCAGCTGATTTTTGTATTTTTCACAAAGATGGGGTTTTGCCATGTTTGGCCTTGCTAGTCTTGAATTTCTGGCCTCAGGTGATCCACTCGCCTCGGCCTCCCAAAGTGCTGGGATTAGAGATGTGAGCCACCATGCCCAGCCCAGCATCCCTCTGAGAGACAGGACTAGCTGGATTTCCTAGGCCGACTAAGAATCCCTAAGCCTAGCTGGGAAGGTGGACCGCCCCCACCTTTAACACAGGGCTTGCAACTTAGCTCACACCCGACCAATCAGGTAGTAAAGAGAGCTCACTAAAATGCTAATTAGGCAAAAACGGGAGGTAAAGAAATAGCCAATCATCTATTGCCTGAGAGCACAGTGGGAGGGACAATGATCAGGATATAAACCCAGGCATTTGAGCCAGCAGTGGCTACCCTCTTTGGGTCCCTTCCCTTTATGTGAGAGCTCTGTTTTCACTCCATTAAATCTTGCAACTGCAGAGTCTTCTGGTCTGGGTTTGTTATGGCTCAAGCTGAGCTTTTGCTCGCTGTCCGCCACTGCTGCTTGCCACTGTCGCAGACCCACCATTGACTTCACCCCTCCAGATCTGGCAGGGTGTCCGCTGTGTTTCTGATCCAGCGAGGTGCCCATTGCCACTCCTGTTCGGGCTAAAGGCTAGCCATTGTTCCTGCATGGCTAAGTGCCCAGGTTCATCCTAATTGAGCTGAACACTAGTCGCTGGGTTCCACAGTTCTCTTCCATGACCCATGGCTTCTAATAGAGCTATAACACTCACCGCATGGCCCAAGGTTCCATTCCTTGGAATCCGTGAGGCCAAGAACCCCAGGTAAGAGAACAAGAGGCTTGCCACCATCTTGGGAGCAGCTGCCACCATCTTGGGAGCTCTGGGAGCAAGGATGGGTTCAAGTGATTCTTGTGCTTCAGCCTCCCAAGTGGCTGGGACTACAGGCATGTGCTACCACATCCAGTTATTTTTGTATTTTTAATAAAGACGGGTTTTTGCCATGTTGGCCTTGCTAGTCTTGAACTTCTGGCCTCAGGTGGTCCACCCACCTCAGCCTCCCAAAGTGCTGGGATTACAGGCATGAGCCACCACGCCCAGCTCGGCATCCTTGAACCTGGGAGGTCGAGGTTGCAGTGAGCCAAGATTTTTGGCCACTACCCTCCAGTCTGGGTGACAGAGTGAGACTCCATCTAAAACAAACAAACAAACAAACAAAAAACCAAAAAAAAAACACAAGAGTTTATGGTTTACATTAGTATTCGCTCTTGATATACATTCTCTGAGTTTTGACAAACACATAAAGCTATGTATCCGTCATCATAGTATCATAGAGAATAGTTTTACTGCCCTAAAAATGTCTTATGCTTGGCCTATTTACCCCTTCCTCCTTCTCTATCAGCTCCTGGCAACCACTGATTTCTTTCTGTCTCCATAGTTTTGCCTTTTATTTATTTATTTTTTTAACTTTATAATTTCAAACTATATTTAAAGACTATGGTAATGCAAACAGGATGCAATGTGCAAAAAATATACAAAAAAAACCAATGGAACAGAAACCACTACTGACACATTTCAGACATGATGCAAAAAGAGAATGTAAAAAATAGTTCAACCTAGAGTTCCTCAAAAGTATGCAGATATTTGTGTGTTCCCCAAAACAACGGAAAAGCAGTCAGATTGTGCAGTCTCTTATCTACCATGAAGAGGATTTTTGGCTCTCACCGTAAACTTGAAAGAAGATCACCAAAGGGAAAGTAGAATCCTTAGAGAATTTAAAAGCATAAGACAGAAGATGCCCTATGAGAGAGTAAAATAAAAAAACTCAGGCTTCCCAGACATTATTTTCTTCGGAGCACAGCTTCCCAAATCAAATTTTAAGGACTGGCTTTCTCCTTGACCTTTGGACTTCCCATCTGTGTCCTCTGTTGTATTCACTTTTGCTCCCACCCAGTGGGGCTTTGGCTACCATCTCATGTCCCTTCATATTCCAAGGCTCTTTTTTTTTTTTTTTTTTTTTTTTTTTGGCTGCAGTCAAGTGATCAGGTCTGGCTTAGAGACAGTAATACCCAGGAAGACCAAGTTTCTGTAGTCCATTAGCATCGCATTTCCGTATAAATTCCGCTGTGCAGTGTCCAGGCATTGCCACTCCAGAGACAATTCTATGTCCATAAATGTCAATGGTTCCATTTCTAGGCTTCCAGGGGGTCCTGACATCTTAGCTGTGGATCTCCCAATACCTGCAGGTAACAGAGCTACAATGGAGCCACAAAGGCTGGGCCTTTAGGAGCAGTCAGTTTTGCCTTTTGTAGAGTATTATATAATTGCAGTTACTTAGCATGTAGACTTTTCACACTGGCTTCTTTCACTTAGCAATTTAAGGCTCCTTCATGTCTTCCTGGCTTGCTAGCTCATTTAAAAAAATCATTAATATCCCAGTGTATGGATATACCATCATTTTTTGGATGTAGATTATTAAAAGAGATTTTCTACAAAAAGTATATTTAAAAATTGTCAGTCTAGTGTTTATGGTTTTCTTTCATGAGGTGGCCAGGATGTGGGATAGGTCAACCTGTAGGTATAGTGCCCATGGAAACAGATGTGGGGGTGGAATGAGAATGATTGCTTCATGGAAAACAAAACAAAACAACAATACACACACACACACACACACACACACACACACACACCATCCATTTAAAATGGCTGGTGTTGGGGGAAGAACAATGGACCAAGAACGAGGATGTGACTCAGTATGATTTAGCAGAGACTGAAAATTTGTTCATTCATTCATCACTAATTTATTCATTCAACACTGATTTACAGAACACCTGACTCTATGACGTCATACTTGGCCCTAGGAATGGAATAATGAACACAGCAGATAAATGGAACTGATAAATGGAACTTTCAAGAGAGTCAGGCATTCGCCAAAGAGTCACACTAATGAATATGTGATTACAATTGGAGTAAAGTGCTCGGAAGGAAGGAAAACTTGGCCTCTCTTGGAGGGTCAAGGAAAGTTCCTAGAGGAAAGGGCACTTGAGCTGAAATCTTAAGGTTGACCAAAAGTTGACTTAGGGGATGGAAGAAGTTGCTGGGCCTGTGACTGGTTCAACCAGCATCTTGCTTAACAGCCCCTTCTCCGTTGTCTTCTCCATGGGGCAACTCTATTGAGGAATGCAGCTCTTCTTAGAATAACTGAAGCATATGCTGGGTATTATCCTCTAATACCAACCCAAATTGCTGCCAAAGTATCTCCAAGCAATAAAGGAAGACAAGAGGGCAATAGTTAATGAAGCTCTATTTATTTATTTATTTATTTATTTATTTATTTATTGATTTATTTTGCTACATCCTCTGTTTCCAATTTCCTCCAACACATATTTTGAGAAATTATGATGTTTCAAATATAGGGTTTTTTAAATTAAATGAAATATGTAGTCTGTCTTTGAGTCAACATATAATTGCATAATGCACTCTCTTGATGGCAGCTCTCCCAGGGTCCTCTGGGGACATCCATGTGTCTGTTCATCCTGCAATATATATTGAGTGCTGTGTGCTGGGCCAGGGATATGGGGATGAAAGAGACACATGATCCACATACACGGACCTTACTTTCTAGTGCAGGGGACAACTCGTAAACGTAATTCAGTGCAGTGAGCTCTAAGAAAGGGACAAGAGGTAATAGAACTGTTTGGAAGAAGGCACTGTGGAAAGGCCTTGCCTAAAATCTGTTTTGCTTTAAGCAGAGGAAGTAGACCTCTTCCTATTTTACAGGAAAATCATTTATGGAAATGTATGTAACTATTTAAGCTAAAATATTCTCTTTCACTTAATCTGAAGCCTGAGATGATAAATTTCTCACTGTGGAAGAAGCTTCAGTGTCCCAGCATTAAATAAAGATCATTCAGCCTCCCAAAGTGGAAGTCAAAAGCCAATATGCAGAGGTCAGTCTAGCTCAGATGCAAGCCACATTGTTATTTATTTCTTGCTGTGGATTCTCTTGGTGTCTTCTGAAAAAAAAAAATAGATATTTGGGGAACTTACGTATCCCGGATTTTTCTTTTGAACTGAAGTCAACCACTGTCTGCCCTTGCTATGTTTGGTTGTTTTAAGTAAGGCTCTGTCTCAATGGCATCACCTCTAGGCTCAGCCAGGGCAATTAGAGAAATGTCTCTGCCTTGGACTTCATTTCCAAACAGGATTTGAATGTGGGTGAGATCTGACAGCTGCTCATAGCCTCTTGGTACCAGCAGATGTTCTGTCCCAACAACATAGGCTGACTCCAGGATGAGAGGACAGCAGGTTCAATGAAAATGCCCGTCTTCCCTCCCCTCCTTCCATCTGCCTTATAAAGAGGTTGACAGGTGGGCATTGACAGTGGCAGCAAACCACCCACACTGTTTAGTTCTGCCCACTGCACTTTTCCACGAGGAGTCCCTCAAGGATGCAACTCCCAGGCCTCCCAGCTTGTCTGCCTTGTCCAGAACTGTTTTTTGCTGCTCAGTGTAGCAGCTAAGAACTTGAGCTCTGGATTTTGACAAATCTGGCTTTGAAATTCAGCTTTGCTGCTAACTAGCTGTGGGGCCTTACACAAGTTACTTTATTTCCCTGTATTGCCTGTAAAATGGGTATAATAATAGTACCTATATATCAGGATCCCAATAGGAAATAGGAACAAATTATAAATGTGTAGAAGTGGTTGAGAAAACCACAAAAGATAGTGAGATACCCAAGGCTAGAGCAGCAGATCTGTGACTTTCTCTAAGCCAATATCTAAGAGGAGAGATAGAAATTACAGGAACCCAGAGAAGACAAGAGGTACTTAGAAAAGCCCTCTTTGAGAAAAGCCATGGCTTTTATCAGAAATGACTTTACAGAGGGGAAATCTGACCTTATTTTACTTTCTTTCTCCAAAATCCTGCTCTCCTGAAGCTCCCTGCTGGTCAAACCCAACACAAAGCCAGAGGGCATGGGAGCAGGTGATAAAATCTGTACAGAGCAGCCTCCAGGGTAGAGTGAGACAAATGGAAAAGGGTGTGGAAATGGCTGTGGAGGGCAAGTGGAAGACATCCGGCACAAACCAACTCACAGCCTTGCTGAGCTGATTAAATAATATAATGACATTAAGGGCTTAGCACATTTCCTGTCACCAAGTATTTAATGAAAGTCAGCTATGACTATTAGCATTGCTGTTTGCTGGATCTAAGTGAGTTGCCAATGCTTTAGGGTTAAGGACATGAAGCAGGACTTAACTGGAGCAACAGAGGGCCATACATGTGGCCCCCACACAAGCCCAGGTAATGACAAGTTTGTGCTTCTTTTGGTATCAAAATAAAATTAGGTTTGTGGCCGGGTGTGGTGGCTCATGCCTGTAATCCCAGCCACTTTGGGAGGCTGAGGTGGGTGGATCATTTGAACTCAGGAGTTTGAGACCACCTGGGCAACAAGGCGAAACCCTCTACAAAAAAAAAAAAAAAAACACACCACAAAAATTAGAAAAATTAGCTGGGTGTGGTGGCGCGCACGTGAAGTCCCAGCTACTCGGGGGCTGAGGTGGGAGGAACACCTGAGCCTTGGGAGCTTGAGGCTGCAGTGAGCTGTGATTGGGCCACTGCACTCCAGCCTGGGCGACAGAGTGAGACCCTGTCTCAAAAAATAAATAAAGAAAATTAAGTTTGTTTCTCCTCCCCTGAGAAATGCTCAAATATTTATTTCTTCCACTCTTTTCCACGTCTTTCACCTGTACCATCTTTTCTTGTCTTTCCTGTTAGCATGTGAACATGCTGTTATGAAGAAAATGTCCTTTAAGCTACTATTCACCAATGTAAGCATTCTCAAAAGAGTAAGGATTCTTTGGATTATTGGAGGGACAGGAAATGGGGCCTCAAAGTGCCAAGATGCAGGTGTGTGTGGGATGTAGATGTGAGCTGTTAGCACCATGGGGGCTGATATTTTAGAAACAGGTCCACTCCTGACCTTGGTATTAACAGACTTTCCACATGGTTATCTTTTTGCCCTTTACTTTCTGTGTGACCACGAACAAGTCCTATTACCTGGATTTCTGTAAACTGTCAGCCTTACTTCACAAAAATATTCCACAGATTAAAAATGACACAAAACACGTGGGTCTTTTTGAATGAAGAAGGTAGCTTGCCTTCCTACTGCCTGTATCTATTTTCTGGGCTGGGAGGCTGTCTGGACTGTCATGGGGGAAAAAAAAAGAGGGTCAGGAGAGCAGAAAGAATGGGAGGAAGAGAGATGCTTCAGATAGATAACCCCATGGTCCTCAAGGCGAGGGACGCAGAAGAAAATGGCTGGAGAAGAGAGGGCGGGGAACATATTGAGTTGAAAGGCTTCAGTGGGAGGCAGCAGGGCAAAGGAGACAAGCACAGCCTTTGGTCCCATTAGTCCAGATGGGGTTGCCACCCAGTCCCACCTCTTATTGGTATGAACTTGGATAAGCTGCGTCATCTCTTTGATCTTCAGTTTCCTTGTTTGTTATGATGAGATAAGAAAAAGAAAATTACGCATGCAAAAGGCTAGTGGATGCTCGATAAATGGCTCTTCCTCTTGAAATCCCTTTTATTTTATTTTACTTTATTTTAAAAGCATCCATTAATGCACCCATAATAGGGAACCAGAGATAGTTCACAGGATTCTCTGATTTATTAAATCAACACCAACAGAAAATAGAAATCGTTCCCAATTCTATCTACACTCAAGTGCCATGGCAAAGCACATCTCTGAAAATGTCCTCTAGGTTCCCTGCTCCATGCATGGCTCCTGCTGATCCTCTCTCTGAAAAGCTGCCTTCCCACCTGTCTGTCTGTTGCCATCAAATCCTCCCTCTCATTTCTCCTTTGTCTATCATTCTGTAGAGCTGTGTTCATATCTCAATTAAAGAGCTCATCACCCTGTGATGCTAGAATCTGCCCGCAGGCTCCCAGTTAGGCTGAGCCCTCTCTTCAGGTAGCATCTGAGCAGACACATGTATAGAGCTTCTGGGTGCCAGACACTGTGTCACTATGCTTCCTATACATGCCATCTCATTGACTCCTCACATCTGTACTGTTACCTCTATTTTAAGGATACAGAAACTGAGGCATCCAAAGTTTTAGCTTTTAGCCTGGGCAACATGGTGAAACCCCATCTTTATAAAAATAGAAAAACTGTCTGGGCATGCTGGTGCACGCTTGTAGTCCCAGCTACTTGTGAGGCTGAGGTTGGAGATTCACTTGAGCCTGGGAGGCGGAGGTTGCAGTGAGCCGAGACTGCGCCACTGCACTCCAGGCTGGGCAACAGAGCAAGACCTTGTTTCAAAAAGAAGAAGAAAAAAGTTTTAGCTTTTTACCTAAGGCCTCAAAGGTGCAGGTAGCATAGCCAAGATTCGAACCTGGTCTGCCTCAAGAGTCTGTGTTTCTTTTCCCTCCACACTAGTCATGTTATTAGCTCCAGGTGCAATACCTGCCTCATAGTATGTCTTCAAGAAATGCTTATTGGATTAGCTGAAATAAACACCCAAAGCTATACTTAGAAACTTTTAGCTTTATGAACTATATATTCTTATTTGAAGAAAATGGCGTTTTAACAAATTTGAAGAGGTATAAGAGAAAGCCAGGCTTAACGCTTAGTCATCTTGCTGTTTCATATAAGACAGTTTATACAGGATCCTTTTTACATGCGGAAAATTACTTCACCACGGATAGAACCTACAATCACATGCACACCACACTACACCCATGCTGATGCTCCTTTTCCTAGGTAGAGATAAACTGGGTTTGCATGGGGAGTAAGATGCCAGCACATCTCTCTGTGCTGATGTAAGGAAATTCCAATAACTCACATTTAGAATGTTGCATTGGGTGGGAAGCGGCTGAGGGCTGCACAGAAGAGTGAGATAAATGTTACCAGCAATGGACTTGACTGCAGTGTAACCCAAGGTCACTGGGAGGCCAGAGCAGAATCAGGGAAGGAAAGTTGGCCCCTCGAGCCAGCTAAGCCTCGAGCAAGCTCCTATCTTTCGGCCTTCCCATGCAGTGGAGCTGTGAGCTGTGACCGTCCTTAGCAACCCTGCCCTGTTCCTCCTCAACAGGAAGGGAACGATCTTGCTGCCAGGCAGGCAAAGCAACCCTGGAGTGACCCTCATTCCTCCTTGCCCACACAACCCACCTCCCCAGTCATACAAAAGAGGCTTTCAGAACCTGGTTACCTAGAGTTGAACTTTTCAACAAGGCTTTTTTTTTTTTTTTTTCCCTTTAAGCTCCACAGCTAAAATACCAGAGCTCACCGTTGCTAAGATTAAGGATTTTCTCCTCTCTTTTCTCCCTCAGCTCAGTTTCCGTTGGCTAGGAAAGACCAAGAGATGGATTACTGTTCCCTTGCCAAATGGAGAGGGGTGCTTGAGTGTCCGGGGGCTTTCAGTGGGATTAGACATTATTCAGGCTTGTGCTAATAATAGTCATTATTTACTCCTCAGGCTCTCACAAAAGTCACCGCGTTTGTGTAGGTAACTAAGGCCTACTGAAACCAGTCAGCCCTAAGTGCACACAGGAGAACCATGGAGTTGGAGGAAAAGGTAATTTAACATGAATATTTATATACTCTACAAACCACGTGCCATGATTCACTCAGCTTATTTTCATTTTATGCATTTTCTTCCCATTTGCAGTCTTTATTTGTTGCAAAGTTAAGGCTGTTAGCAAAATGACACATTGGGGTAGGTTTTCTTCTTTTCTTTCTTCTTTTTTTTTTTTTTAATATTTCCTGCTTTCTAATGTATCTCTGGGAAAGTGAGCTAATATAGCAGCAAAATTGGGCAGCACTGCTAATCCCCAAGAGATTGGCAGTGTTGTACTGAGCCCACTATTCTTGCCAGGACTTTACTGCAGATCATAGTGACTGTGTAAGCCCTGCAGCCACAGAACCGTGGCAGCTCACATTAGTCACCATTTAGTAACATGGGTAATTTAGGAATCACTCGTGTCTCTACTTTTCAAGGTAGGAATGTAAGTACCAACTTTTCTAGAGGGTTCACCGGGTGCCCATGGTCTGGAGCTAGAGACTTGGGTTCATGGCCCAGCGTTGCTACTTGCTAGTTCTATGATGTTGAGCAAATAACTTCAAAATTTGGAGCATTGCTACCTGCTAGTTCTGTGATGCTGGGCAAATAACTTCAAAATTTGGAGCATTGCTACCTGCTAGCTCTGTGATGTTGAGCAAATAACTTCAAAATTCAGAGCCTCCATGTCCTCTTATATAATATAACATATGCATATTAATGGAATTTTCTTCATAAAGGTAGGTGCATGTTAAAATGCATAGCATTGTATAAGTACTCAGCTTGACACATGACAAGCTTGAAATTTAAGTGTCAGCTCGAGTTAGACCAGTGTAGTCCTAACAGTAGCTCTGGAGGCTGATGAGGAACTGCCTGCCCTAAAGAGGTTAACTCCTTTCCTAATGCACGTGCTTAGTACGTTTTGGAACTAGCTCTCCAATGCAGTTTTGATTCATTCCAAAGTGTATGGTCTATTCATGATGAAATACACCTCAGTATCTCTTGCTATTTTTTGCTAGAGATATTTGAAATCTAGCAATGTTGAGCTTTTTGGGGGCCTTGACATGGATACAAATGATAAGAACAGGTAAAAAGACTCATGTGGAATTTTCCTCATATTAATGCCTGTGTAGAGTTTAACCTTTTTAGAAAAGTTATATTAATGGTGTGATTCATGGCTGAGTTCCATTGCAGTGGGAGCTGCAATTCTCAGCAGTAAGTTTCGCTGGTGCCATTACAGTCTTGACTGCTAGTTTACTGAGAAGCTCATCTCTCAAGCCTGAGGGAATATTCTGTCCAGCTCCCGATCTTATTTCCAAGAGAAACAAAGACACACTGGGTGTGGCCATAAGAAGGCCACCCGGGTGGTGAGGGCTGTGAAGACACACGCTAAGAGGGATAGGTGTTGGATTTGGTGTGAGAAGGCCTGATGTGTGAAGAAAAAGGATTGCACTTTAATGTTGAGGCTCCAGACAGCAGGTCTTGGGATAGATGTAAGGTACTGGGAAGATTTGGGTTCAGTGAAGAAAGAGAGTATTAAGCCTAAAAAGAGTTTGGAAATAGAATGAGCTCTATGAGGGCATGAGTTGTTTTCCGTATCTACAGCTGTGACCAATGAACTGAGAGGAAATTTTTAACCATGTTCTTCCAAGGAATTATGCATGGATAAGATAAAAAGTTCCTTCTTACTCTAAGTTTCCATTACTGTGATGTATGTGGTGCCTGTTGATTTGCAAAAGGTTTTCTTACCTCTGTTGCTTTCACTCCCTCGTGCACAGTTCTTCAGTTGACCAACAAATAGCTATTTGCTCCTATTGTATGGCACTAGGTACCAAGTATGCAATAGGAAACAAGTATTGCTCTCAAGAACCTTACAGTCTTTTTGGAAAAATTGACAAGAAAACAGACATTTGTAATAGAGCATGGTATGGGCTATAAGGGGAAGGAAAAGAACACAGAGGAGGAATACCAGCCCTGCTAGAGGTGAGAGAAGCAAGGCTTCCTGGAGGAAGGGATGTCTAGAATGGTACTTACTTGGAGCTGAATAGTGATAGAAACCTAGCAGGCAAGGCTTTAGAGTGGGCAAAAGCCTGGAGGCCTGAAAGAACAAGATAGGGTGGGGGAGCTGTAAGCAGTTCTGTTTAGTTGGAGCAGAGTGTTGGAGGTGAAGGTGGAGACACAAGGAGATGCTACTGGAGAAAGAAGTCATTGTAAATGGCAAAAATAGCCACATTTTTTTCCCCCTTTCATCAGGGAAAGTCTGCTTTCTTGTTTCATCCCTTCAATCTGAGTTGGCTATAGGACTTGCTCTGGCCATTGAGAAATTAGCAAACATAATGCAAGAGGACACTTGAAAAATGTTTGCAGGCTGGGTGAGGTGGCTCATGCCTGTAATCCCAGCAGTTTGGGAGGCTGAGGCAGGCAGATCACCTGAAGTCAGGGGTTCAAGACCAACCTGGCCAACATGGCGAAACCCCATTTCTACTGAAAATGCAAAAATTAGCCAGGCATGGTGGTGCACTCCTGCAGTCCCAGCTACTCAGGAGGCTGAGGCAGGAGAATCACTTGAACCCGGGAGGTGGAGGTTGCAGTGAGCCAAGATGGTACCATTGCACTCCAGCCTGGGCAACAAAGTGAGACTCTGTCTCAAAAAAAAAAAAATGAAGGCCAGGCATGGTGGCTCATGGCTGTAATCCTAGCACTTTGGGAGGCCGAGACAGGTGGATCATGAGGTCAAGAGTTCGAGACCATCCTGGCCAACATGGTGAAACACCGTCTCTACTAAAAATGCAAAAATTAGCTGGGCATGTGGTGCATGCCTGTAGTCCCAGCTACTCGGGAGACTGAGGCAGGAGAATCGCTTGAACCCAGGAGGTGGAGGTTGCAGTGAGCTGAGATCGTGCCACTGCACTCCAGCCTGGGTGACAGAGTGAGACTGTCTCAAAAAAAAAAAAAAGAAAAAGAAAAGAAAAATGCTTTCCCATGGGAGCTTCTTGCTACTTTTTCAACCTGACACTGACATTTTTATAAGTCCAAGGTGGCCTGCTGGATGGTGAGAGACACTTGCCTCAGTTTCTTGGTCATCCCAGCCTACACTCAGCTGTTTTCAGAAATAGAGTTGCCTAGCTGACCTGCAATTGACCATGGATGCACAAGTGAGCCCAGCTGAGCTTAGCGTAAGAACTGCCCAGCTGAACCCAGCCTAAATTGCTGATTTATGGTATTATGAGCTAAATAAAAGGCTATTATTTTAATCCATGAAGCTTTTGTGTGTGGGGTGGGAGTGGTGGGGTGTTTGTTTGCAGTAGTAAGCTAATTGGTATGGCAGTCATGGAGACTTATGAATTATGTTAATGAATTTGGACTTTCATCTGCAGGTGTGTGGATATTTCAAAGGGTTTAAGCCATGAAACTGGTAGTATCAGATTTGTGTTTTAGAAAACTCACTGTTGGATACAGCCAATGACATCATGTGTGGTTAAGTATCTTGCAAGTTGTAAATAGGTGTGCAAATAGAGTTAATGAGTAAAAACCATACATACACATAACCTGGAGATGCTTGGGACACAATTTCAAGGCAAACCCTCAGGTCAAACCTCTGAAAACATCCAGTAATGGCATGTTTCTACTAATATCACATCTGGCTATAAAAAAAATTATCTCCCAAGTACCTTGCCTCTGATATCCAGCCTAGGGCCTAGAGGAACTGGCCAAAGCAGAATGGCTTGGAAAGATGGTCAGAATGCACCAAGATCATGAAAGTTTCACTTCTCTCAAAGAAAGACCTGGAACAGCAGTCCTTCAGGCTAATGTGGTCCCCGTATCACAGACCTGGTCATGGACTCTCAAAAAAGCCTTTTAAGAGATTCCCATAAGGAGATTAACAGAGATGTGCACGAAGATGAGTGTGTTTCTTCTTTAAGGCATACTTATAATGTGAAAAATGAATATTATAAATGTCCAACAATAGGAAAATGATGACATAAACTTTTATACAACTACGTGGCTGAGAACTATGCAAATGTTATAAAGTAGTGTTTTCAGGATGACCACAAAGAAAAAAGTTAGCATTTTAACAAAATATGTACAGAGTATGGGAGAGACAAGTTTTCCACCAAAATCCATTCTCCCCTTTTAATAATAGAATTTAATTTCTTAAAATAATAGATTTTTTTAAAGAATAGAAACCCAGATTTTTAGCTGGACACATGGCTACACAGCTAGAAACCTCATTTCTCACCCTCCTTGCCTGCTGGGGTGTGACCATGCATCTGAATTCTGGATCGTGGAATGTGACCAGGAGTGATGTGTGCTATTTCCAGATTGTCTCCAAGTAGTTGGCTGCTGGATATGATTATGAAACTGAATTATGGGCCGTGGAGTGTTTCATGCCATTTCCAGATTGCCTCCAAGTATTTGTGGACATGTTCACACATTTATCTTGTCCCCACGTATTTGTGAATGTATTCACATGTTTCTTTTGCCCATTCTTTACCCTGAAGGTTGAGTTGCAGATGTGATTATGGGGTCCTAGAAGATATATCTTGGAGCCAGAGCTTATCTAGGGAGTAGTTGTCTCTTGTGTTGATGAAAGTGCTGAGCAGAGAGAATGGCTCACCAAAGCACAAGTGACCCATGAGCTACTGTGTGTTGAAGGGACACTCATATGAAGGTCACTGCTAGGTGCTCAGGTGGACAACACAGAAAGCTCACACACAGTCTGCAGCAGAGTAACGGAAAGCCAAGTCTTCACACTTTTAGCCCAGCATCTTATCTCTTAGATTAACTGTGGCATTGTGAGGACTGCAAGTGGTTTGTTTTGGGGTCATGTCTTCTTTTGCCCATTTCTGCTATCTCTGTTGACTCTGGGCTCTCCTACTATATATATATGATTTGGCTCATGCAATTATGGAAGCCAAGAAGTCCCACTATATGCTGTCTGCAAGCTGGAAAACCAGGAAAGCTGATGGTATTAAATCCAAGCTCAAATGCCAGAGAACTAGGAGCTACACTGTTCAAGAGCAGAAGAAGGTGCATGTCCCAGCTCAGAGAGAGAGAGATAATTCACCCTTCTTTCACCTTTTTGTTCTATTCAGGCCCTCAATGGATTGGATAATGCCTGCCCACATTAGTGAGAGTGGATATTTTTACTCATCATTTTTACTCAAATGCTAGTCTCTTCTGGAAACATCCTCACAGACACACTCAGAAATAATGTTTTACCAGCTATCTAGCCATCCCTTAACCCAGTCAAGTTGACACATAAAATTAACCATTACACCCTCCAAAATATTCTTATTTTGAAATTCTCGCCCACAGTACCTCAGAATGTGATCTTATTCTTTAAAAGGATCCTTGCAGATGTAATGAAGTTAAGATAAGGTCATTAGGTTGGGCTGTAATCTAATATGGCTGGTATCCTTATAAGAAGGCATGTAGACACACAAAGAGAAGATGGGTGTATGACACAGGACACAGAGATTGAAGCGTAGCAGTTGCAAGCCAAGGATTGCCAAGGATTTCCAGAAAGCAACCAGAAGCTAGGAAGAACCAAGGAGGGATCTCCCCACATGAGCCTTCAGAGAGAGAGCATGGCCTTGCCAACACCTTGGTTTTGGACTTCTAGCCTTCAGAACTACACGATAATAAATTTCTGTTGGTTTAAGGTAACTAGTTTGTGATGGTTTGTTATAGCAGCCCTAGGAAACTGATACAGTCTCTCTGGGCAGCCTATGTCTATGCAGAAATGGCCACAGTAGGCAGAGCTGTCCAAGCAGTGAGCATATATAGGGCTCTGACCCCTTACCGAGGGCCCTGGGGAAGTGATCAGTTGGCCTGGCTGCAGCCCTGACTTATAGGGTTCCTTTAAGCAATGAGGTCAGAATGGGCCAGACAAGAAAAATTGCAAGATTCATTATTTAATACTGACTCCTACCAGGGTTATGGGGAAAATAAACACATCAATGGTACCTAGAAGATCTTTCTGGGTGGCCAAGCTAATAGAATAAGCCGTATTCTTCATCTTCTCTTTCATGGTATCATTCTTTTTCTGCAACAAAACTCCTCCCAAATTGTACCTAGAATTCCTGAGAAAGTGGAGCTAACTAGATAAATGTGAACATCAGTACACCCCCCCAAAAAAAATACGTTACTTCATTTGCATGTGATATTCTCATTTAAATTTCATTACCATAAAGTGAGGGTTCTATTACCAGGGTAACCAGTAATAGAAAATGAGCAGTATGGCTTTGACAAATGACTTACTCCACTTTGGCTCATTCCTATTGTGTTCTTGGTTACCCACTTGCTTGTGATTAAAAGAACACAAACCATTCCATACTTTTGTCTTTCTCTCACCTTGTTTTGCTTTTCTCTTTGCCTAGAATCTCACTCCTTACCTTCCAGTTAAGCCTTATTTGTACATAGAGTTTCTACTGAATTTGCTAATTTATCGTTTTCATTTCTTCTAGCTGAACTTGATGTTGTTTTCCCATCTCCTGCTCAGCAACCTCTCCCTCTGATAAACACTCCCATGACTCCCAAAGTTCCCATGACCATGTTCCCAGTGCCTGACATCCAGTCACATGATCTATATGGCATGTCCGGAGGTTGAATTTCTGCATGACTGTGAATTAACTCCATGACCATGTGGTAAATTTTTCAATACTTCCAGGAAGCAGGCTGCTTATCTGTAAAATGAGATGCTCTACTTTATGAGAGCTAAATTTCACAATGTATTTGAAGCCTGACGCATATAGCCTTTGTGTTACTTACTTATCTAATGCTGCATAACTTAGTAGCTTAGAGCAGTAATAATCTATTATCCTTCAGTTTCCATGACTCAGGAATTCAAGAGTAGCTTTGCTGGGCTGTTTAGGCTTGGAGTTTCTCATGAGTTTGCAGTAAGATATTGGCTGGACCTACAAGTATTTGAAGGCTTGATGGCAGCTGGAGCATCCACGTTGAAGGTGGCCCTCTCACATGGCCCACTCTACATGGTGCTGGCTGTTGGTGGTAGACCTGATTTCTCTTCATGTGGGCCTCTCCATAGGGCTGAATGGATGTCCTCATGGTTTGACAGCTGTTGTACCCCAGACAGAGCAATGAGAGAGAGAGAGAGAGAGAGATGCTGAATCCTTTTCTTTTTTCGAGATGGAGTCTGGCTCTGTTGCCCAGGCTGGAGTGCAGTGGTGCGATCTCGGTTCACTGCAAGCTCCACCTCTCGGGTTCCTGCCATTCTCCTGCCTCAGCCTCCCGAGTAGCTGGGACTACAGGCGCCCACCACCATGCCCGGCTAATTTTTTTTGTATTTTTTAATAGAGACGGGGTTTCACCATGTTAGCCAGGATGGTCTTGATCTCCCGACCTCATGATCCGCCCACCTCAGCCTCCCAAAGTGCTGGGATTACAGGCATGAGCCACCGCACCCGGCTGCTGAGTCCTTTTTATGACCTAATCTCTGATTTCTCATAACATCAACTCTGCCACATTCTTTTTGTTGAAAGTGAGTCACTAAGTCACTAAGATCAGCCTACATTCAAAATGAAGGGATTTAGGTTCTACTATTTGAGTGGAAGAGTGTCAAAGAATTTACAGGCATATTTTAAAGCCATGACAAACTCTTAATAAATGTCAACTTTTATTATAAATGTAGTATATATTTTGGGGATATAAATATATATATGTATACATGTACAAATATTTGTGTATATATAATCTGTATGTACAATCTATCTATCTATATCTATATTGGTAGTAAAAAAAAAAAAAAGTGCTGTTTTTAGAATTTATTCCATCTTGCTCTGGTACCCTCTTAACCACTGATGCTGAGGAGTGTGGTGGAGTAGTAGAACAAAAATTTGGTAACTAAAAAGATCAATCTCTTCCTTTTTTAAAAAAAACAGTTTTTTGGCTGGGTGCAGTGGCTCATGCCTGTAATTCAAGCACTTTGGGAGGCTGAGCAGGCAGATCACTTGAGGTCAGGAGTCCGAGACCAGCCTGGTCAACATGGTGAAACCCCATCTCTACTAAAAATACAAAAATTAGCTGAGCATGGTGGTGGGCACCTGTAATCCCAGCTACTCGGGAGGCTGAGGAATGAGAATCGCTTGAATCAGGGAGGCAGAGCTTGTAGTGAGCCAAGACTGTGCCATTGCACTCTACCCTGGGCAATAGAGCAAGACTCTATCTCAAAAAACAAAAAGAAAAAATAGTTTTTAAAGATCCTCTAAGGTAAATAAGCTGTTGATTAAAAGCTCAAACTCTCTTTGGGCCTGGTGTTTTCCCTCTTAGGAAGTTATTCCTTTCTTCTTGGAAGGACCACACTCACTCACTTTGGCTGGGCCTGTTTCTACAGCTTGGCTTTGCACACAGCTTCCTCCACCCTACTTCATGTTAGCCCGGACTAGGCCCCCATCTTTCTTCTTTGACTTCTCAATCAAGTCATCCTTCACTGTCAAGTAATGATGGGAACTGAAGATACATTTTTTTTTTCCCTGAAATTTAGATTTCTAGGCAAGTTGCCAAAGGGTCATTTCTCCAACAGGGTACCTGATATCTGGCAATTCAAATTTTTGGAAAAATAATAATGTTATCAAATAAATAATTGTATAAAGCAGAATAATGTATTTTTATTTATTAATTTTTTAAAATTACTGTACAGAAAAATTAACTTTTTGGTATATGATTCTATGAATCTTAACACATGTATGCTTTTCACAATTAGGACACAGAACAGCTACAGCACTCCTAAAACTATCCTGATACTTCTTTACAGTCAGATGCCCTGCACCCATTCTAAACCCTGGCAATCTGTTCTCCGTCACTATCATTTTGACATTTCAAGAATGTTATATAAAATGGAATCTTTTGAGGTTGGCTTTTCCCCCCACTTAGCCTAATTCCTTTGAGATATATCCAAATTGTTGCATGTATCAATAGTTTGTTCTTTTTTAATGTTGCGTTGTATTCCATTGTATGGACATACCACAGTTTGTTTTTCCACTTACCAATGAAGTATTACCAAAATACCAGGGGTTTGTCTAGGTCTCATTTCTCAGTGCACAGGAAGCTAGTCACTGGGACAAAGAGTGTTACCAGGGAAGAAGGCTTTATTCGGGTGCTGCAGCCAAAGATACCGGAGTTGAGTCTCAAGTCCATCTCCCCAGTCAGCTAAAATCAGGGGTTTCTATGTAGGAGAAGGAATGTTGTTAAATATGAGAAAACAGGAATTAAGGAGGGATAAGGAAGAGGAGATGGTAAACATGAATTGGGGGAATAACGAAGAAAGTTGATTAACAGGAAATAGGGAAGGCTAAGAGAATCATGTGAAGAAGGTGCAGTGGCTCACACCTGTAATGCTAACACTTTGAGAGGCCAAGGTGAGAGGATCACTTGAGGCCAGGAATTCAAGACCAGCTCTGGTGACACAACGAGACCCCACCTCTACAAAATAAAACAACAACAATGACAACATGATACATAAGGGGTCTGGCATCTCATTGTCTGGATGCAGTGATACGGTGAGTTTCAGTGCCTCAGTTTCTTGTTTGAGGTCTGGTTTTCTGAGGAAGAAACTTAGATGATAAGACAAATTTAACTTTCAAGTTTTAAGACCAGAAGTGTCAATTTCTATGTTTATTCAAAAAGCTGCAAATGTCAGTTCTATGGGACAGTTAAGCTGGTTTCAGAAGGACGTTGGAGTTATTTCCAGTTTTTGGCAATTGGAAATAGAGCTGCAATAAATGTTCATGTACAGATTTTTGAGTGAATACAAGTTTTCCTTTCTCAAAGGGGAAATGCCCAGCAGTAGAAATGGTATCATATGATACTTGTATGTTTAATGTTATAAGAAACTGCCAAGCTGATTTAGAAACTGGCTATATCATTTTCCATTCCGATCAGCAATATGCAAGAGTTTCAATTGCTCCAAATCCTCACTATCACTTCGTTCTACTAGTACTTTTTATTTTAGCTATTCTAATACATATGTAGTGGAATCTTATGCTTTTAAATTGCATTTTTCTAATGGTTAATTATGTAGAACATCTTTTCACATGCATATTTTCTATCCCCGTATCTTCTGTAAGCAAGTGTCTGTTCATTTGCCCATTTTCAGATTGGGTTTTTGTTTTCTTGCTCTTGAGTTTAGAGAGGTCATTATATATACATAATAAGTTTTTTGTCAGATATGTAATTAGAAGATATTTTCTCCTAGTCCATAGCTTGTCTTTTCACTTAATAATGTCTTTCACAGAGCAAAAGACTTTAATTTTAATGAAGTCCAGTTTATTTTGTTTTATTTATTTATTTTCTGAGATTGGGTCTTGTTCTGTCACCCAAGTTGGAGTGCAGTGATATGATCACAGTTCACTGCTGCCTCCAACTCCTGGGCTCAAGACATCGTCCTGCCTCAACCACATGAGTAGCTGAGTTTACAGGTGCACACCACCATGCCTGGCTGTATTAGTCTGTTTTCTCATTGCTGATAAAGATATACCGGAGACTGGACAATTTACAAAACAAAGAGTTTTAATGGACTTACAGTTCCACGTGGCTGGGGAGGCCTCACAATCATGGCAGAAGGTGAAAGCCAAGTCTCACATGATGGCAGACAAGAGAAGAGAGAGCTTGTGCAGGGAAACTCCCCCTTACACTAACCATCAGATCTGTGATACTTACTATCATGAGAACAGCACAGGAAGGACCTGCCCCTGTGATTCAATTACCTCCCACTGGGTTCCTCCCACAACACGTGGGAATTCAAGATGAGATCTGGGTGGGGACACGGTGAGACCATATCACAGGCTAATTTTTTAAAAAGTTTTCTGTAGAGATTAGGTCTTGCCATGTTGCCTAGGTTGGTCTCGAACTCCTAGGCTCAAGCAACCCTCCAACCTTAGCCTCCCAGAGTGCTGGGATTACAGGTGTGAGCCACAAAGCCCAGTCAGTTAATCAGTTTTAAAAATGGTTTGTGCTTCTGTGTTATTTGTAAGAACTCCAGGCTTTCTATCTTTTAAGGCTTCTGATAAGAAATCTGTCATTCAAGTTGTTCCCCCATAGATAATGCATTATTTCTCTCTGCTTTCATTCTTTTCTGTCTTTCTTTCTTTCTTTCTTTCTTTCTTTCTTTTTTTTTTTTTTTTGAGATGGAGTCTCCTACTGTTGCCCAGGCTGGAGTACAGTGGCATGATCTTGGTTCACTGCAACCTCTGCCTCCTGGGTTCAAGCAATTCTCCTGCCTCAGCCTCCTGAGTAGCTGGAATTACAGGCACCTGCCACCATGACCGACTAATTTTTGTATTTTTAGTAGAGACGGGGTTTCACCATGTTGGCCAGGCTGGTCTCTAACACCTGACCTCAGGTGATCTGCCTGCCTTGGCCTCCCAAAGCACTGGAATTACAGGTGTGAGCCACAGCACCCAGCCTCTCTGCTTTATTTCTTTATTTTTTTGTCATTAGTTTTCAGCAGTTTGATTGCCTGGGTGTGGATTTTTTTTGGCATTTATTCTGTTTGAGTTTTACTTAACTTCTTGGACCTATAGTTTTAATCTTTTGCTAAACTTGGGAAGATTTTAGTGATTGTTTCTTTAAATATGTTTTCAACACCGTACTCTTCTTTCTCTTTTTATGGGATTCCAGTGATCTTAATTTTCAATCCTTTTTATTGCCCCACAGGTCCATGAGGTTCTGTTAATTTTTGTTCAATTTTTTTTCCTCTTTGTTCTTTGGATGGGATGTTTTCTATTGATCTGCCTTTTGGTTCAGTAATAATTTTTTCTCTTTTCCAATCTGCTATTGTGCTCAATTAGTAAGTTTATTTATTTATTTTGTGTTTATTTGTATTTTTTATTTCTAAAATTTTAATCTTATTTTTCTATATATCGTTTAGTTCTTTGTTGAGATTTTCTCTTCCCAGTTGTTTCAAGAATATTTACTATTACTTGTTATGGCATTCATAGAATAGCTACTTTGAGATTTGTTGGAAAATCCAAGCACAGTAATACACACTGATATTATAAGGCCACCGACATGGTGGCTTAAACAACAGAAATTTAAAATGTTAGCAGGTTTTCTTTCTCCTGGGACCTCTTTCGTTGGTTTGCAGGTGGCTGTCATCTTTCTGTGTCTTCACATGGTCTTTTCTTTGTGGGTGCATCCTTGGTGTCCCTTTTTGTGGGTCCTTTAATCTCCTCTTTTATAAGGACACTATCCGTATTAGATTAGAGATCACCCTAATGACTCATTTTAACTCAATTACTTTTTCAAAGGTCGTATCTCCAAATACAGTTGAATTTTGTGTGACTAGCCCTTCAACATACAAATTTTGGGGGAGCACAATTCAGCCCATAACACTGTGTCATCTTGATGTTGCTATCTGTTGAGTGTTTTTTCTTATGTAAATTGAGATTTTCCTGGTTCTTCATGTGCTGAGTAATTTTGCATTGTGTCCTGCACATTTTGACTGTTATAAGACTCTTGGTCTTATTCAACTCCTATTGAAAACACAGGTATTTTTGTCTTAGCAGGTAGCTGACCTGGTTAGGTTCAGGCTACAAATTTTAACCTGGCTTCTGTGGGCTGTAGTTCTTTTTTTGAAGACTGTCTCACTGTGTTGCCCAGGCTGGAGTGTAGTGAAGCTCTCTCGGCTCACTGCAACCTCTACCTCCTGGGTTCAAGCAATTCTTCTGCCTCAGCCTTCCAAGTAGCTGAGATTACAGGGATTGTGCTACCACACCTGGCCACTTTTTTTTTTTTTCTTTTTTTGTAGAGATGGAGTTTTGCCATGTTGGCCAAGCTGGCCTCAAACTCCTGACCTCAGGTGATCTGCCTGCCTTGGCCTTCCAAAGTGTTGGGGTTACAAGTGTGAGCCACGGTACCCAGCCGGTGGGCTATAGTTCTGATGTCAGTTTCATTTCTAAAGGCTTCACAGTTAGAATCATATCTGTCTCATATGTGCCTCACTTAGGGCTTGTGACTTGGGCAAGGTCTGTCTACATGTCTAGTTCTTAAACTTGTTGGTATGTTGATTAGGGCCAGACCCATGCATACGTAAATTTGAGGTAAGCCACAGAGTTCATAAGCAACTTTATGGGGTTTCTTTCTTGATATCCCCTCTTTTTGCAATCTGCTGGTACTTGTTCCATGGGAGTCTCTTTTTGGTTTCTTCTGCTAGAGAGTGGAGGCTTTAGTTTTCCCACTCTGCTACACATATCCAGAGCTAACTGCTGGGAGGATAAAGAAAAAATAAAAATTAAGGGAGAGTCACTTCACCTCTTTGGAATTATAGCTCCACTGATCAGAAAGGAAGATACCCCCAGGACCCTCCCCCTCCAGCGGGGCCCCTATTGGAGGCCTCTGCCATTACTGCTGTGGAATTGCTTGGGGATCATGGTGTGAGAAAACAGAAAGAATGAAAGAAAGGGAGGGAATTACTCACTCTCTTACATGAATGTTAGGAGTTTGCCTTTCACACCTTGAGGCAAAAAAAGGGTTTCCCCCGGAGCTCTCTGGGTGTTCTGGTGCTCCTTTATGGCTTTCAGGCTAGAGAATACCAGAAGAGAAAAAAATAAAAATTCATCACAGGTTTGGTGGTACTTTAAACTTTCAGGTGCCTTCCCAATCTTCTTGCTATTTATTTTTCAGAGTCCTCAAGTAGCTGTTCCATGCAGCTAGCTTGTTCTGTCCAGGTTTCATAGCTTCAGTGAAAGCTGTCAGTGCAAGAGACAGGGTAGACTATGCTCATCCCATCTTACCAAGAACTGGAACCTCCTGAAATAAAGCAACATTAAAATTGAATAAAAAATTAAAGTCAAAACCTGCTTTTGAATGCTAATGGTTTTTTTTTTTTTTTTTTTTTTTTAAACAAAGTCTTGCTCTGTCACCCAGGCTGGAGTACAGTGGCATGATCTCAGCTCACTGCAACCTCCATCTCCCGGGTTCAAGTGATTCTCATGCCTCAATCTCCCAAGTAGCTGGGATTATAGGCACCCCCCACCACACCTGGCTAACTTTTGTATTTTTAGTAGAGATGAGGTTTCACCATGTTAACCAGGCTGTTCTCAAACTCCTGGCCTCAAGTGTTCTGCTCCTGTCAGCCTCCCAAAGTGCTAGGATTACAAGCATGAGCCACTGAGCCCAGCCAAATGCTTGAATCCAATAAATATAATTAGCAGAGGATGAATATATAGATAGAAGTTTAAGTAAAAAATAGTAATTCTGACGATGTCTAAACATTTACAAAAGCTTTTGAGAATACGGGCACTCATTGTGTCTGATTTTAGATAAAACTGTATACTTCCAGCTGGGCACAGTGGCTTGCACCTGTAATCCCAGCACTTTGGGAGGCTGAGGCTTGAGCTCAAGGAGTTAAAGACCAGCGTGGGCAGCATAGCAACACTTTGACTCTACTAAAAAAAAAAAAAAAAAAAAAAAAAAATTAGAAGTGGTATCACAGGCCTGTAGTCTCAGATACTCTGGATGCTAGGGTGGGGAGATTGCTTCAGCCCAGGAGTTGGAGGCTGCAGAGAAAGACCCTGTCTCAAAACAACAACAACAAAAAAACAAAGTACAAAGAAACAAAGAAAACATGGAGGTTTTCAGACAAATGACTAATACTATCCTTGTGCTTATAAAAATGATTAATTTTTAAGTTCATGAGAAAAAGGAGTAGGGAAAAGGAACATTTATCAGTAATATAAGACTGAAACAAAATAAATGGAGTTTAAAAGGATGTGTGTGTGTATGTTAATATGTTTATGTTTAACTGAAGTAAACAGTAAAAGACCATGGTAAACAGAAGAGGAAAGCAGCTGTGTATGACAAAAACACACATCATGCTAGTCTTTGCTGACCACGTGGTGGCACTGTTGGCATGAGACAGTTTGGTGGATTTGTTTAGTAAAATGGATTTGTACGCTATATTGCTGATTTTAACTAAACTAATCCTCTTAAAATACACAAGTCATTAAAAAATATTTCCTGCAAAGAAACTTCAGGTTAAGATAATACTAATAATTCAAGCTGCAGATAATAACAAAGAAATGGAAGAACAAGATGCCTCTCTTCCTGGTTTGAACACTTTTTCAGCCACATTGTGAGAAAACAGTCAATGGCTATTGGTGATATATTACTTAGCAGAATTTAAAAAAATAATATATATCCATTTACTTGATCCCTTTAGTTAATATTTTTGATAATAAATAAAGAACAGTATTTTGAAGAAAACTCATGCTTTTAAAAATTTTGAAATGTTTAAATATATTTATCATTATGAGATTTTCTCCCTGAGACTATAACTGCTATATATTACTTATAGAATTCTAATATTTCAACACTAAGTCTTTGAAACTAAATTTTCTGTTTAAAAACCTGTCAAATGAATAAGTAGGTTTTGAAACAATTTATAAAAAAATTATTAAATACCTGCTATTAATTTGCAAAATGATTTACATTACATAATATGGAAACTTATTGGTCAAATATCAACATAAAACTTGGAATTACTGGTAAATAGGGCCAAAAAGTAGGGATGATATTTAATAATCAAAGCTAATATGATAACTTGTATGTGGATATGCTTTTTCCATATGGACCTGCGCTTCTTTGTAAAGTATGTTTTTAACTATGGCAGTCATTAAAATTACAAAAATAAAAATGCATTTGGAAATAGGCTCTCAAATCATTTTATCACAAAATGTTGTTTCCAGATATTTAAAGACAGTAAAGCATACTGAATCATGTCTCTCTTGCTAAAATTAATATTTTTAGTTAAAGCAAAGAAGTTTTATATTATTAATAATAAACTAAAATGAAAAAATTAAGTTCAAAACATTTTATTTTTGATACGTTTTATAATGACACAATCAATAATTATATGTGACACTTTATACATTTTACTGTATACCAGACACTGTTTCATTTATTTCCTTTTTTTATTTATTACTAAGACACCACATGACTATGCACAGGCACTGTTTTAAATGCTTTACATATAGTAATTATTTTAATTCTCGTAACACATAATGATGATTATACTGGTCTCCTTATTTAACAGATCAGCAAAATGAAGCATACAGAGTTTAAGAAACAAACATAAGACCAACTAGCTAATAAGTGACAGAATCAAGAATTATTACTACAGTAATGCATACATTTAATATACATATAAATTACTCATTTCCAAACCAATAAAAAGGCCAATGAAAGTATGAGATCAAAGTTTGGAGACCATTTGTCTAAAGCTAATAGGCATGGTGGCAAGATAAAAATACGTTCATGCAAAGCTCAACCCAACATTTAGTATAGTATATTAGCATTTATAAACCATGTGCACGATTTTATTTAATTTCCACAGTAACCTTTGAAGTAGTCATGTTAATCTCAGAAACACAGCATAATAAAGATAATGTCTAATGGAGCCTGATGGACTTGGGTATAAAGTTTAACATTACCACTCACCACATCCATGATTTAGGGTATTTCTTAACCTCTTTGAATTTCCTTTTTTCTTATCTTCAACAAGGAAAACACACACACACACAAACACACATGCACACAGATACACACACATCTTATAGAGTTACTGTAGGATTCAATAGCATAATATAATAGAGGGTAATAGTTAAGAATGTAGATTCAGGAGCTAGACTGTCCGAGTTTGAATCCTACATCTACAACTTATTAGTTACAACTTTCTTTGTTTAGTTATAAATATTCTGTCTGCCTTAGTTTTCTTATCTGAAATATAGGGCTACTGATACCACCCACCTTACAGAGTTTTTGTATGGATTGATTGATATAGTTTATTAAGGACCTGGAACCTAAGAAATAATAAATGATGGCTATTTTTCATAAATATAAAATGCTTAGCCTATGGTAGGCACCCTAAATAGCAACAATTTGTAGTCATTATACCCATTGAGAGCTTTACTCAAGATTACGCTATTAAGAAGCATCCAGGTCTCTTACCTCTGGATCCCATGCTATAAGCAGCTAGTGTTTTCATGCATGGATAATTCCCTTCTGAGGGATGTAGGAAAAATGTGTTCCCAGGGAGAGAGCACTTAGGCTTGAGCTCATCAAGAAAGGCTTCAAATTATTACTGAGATCTGATCAGGATTTGGAGAGGTAGAAATCATGGAGGAGGTAATTCCAGCAAGAAGGAATTGTGCAAAGCCAAAAGACAGGAGCTGAAAAGTATGTCTGAGGGAGAGTGAGTAAAATGTTTGGCCTGGGGCTGGGTGCAAAGGCTCTCACCTATAATCCCAGCACTTTGAGACTGGGGTACCACTTGAGGTCAAGAGTTCGAGACCAGCCTGGGCAACATAGCAAGACCCCATCTCTAAAAAAATTAGAAAAAGTTAGTTGGGCATGGTGGCATGTCTGTAGTTCCAGTTACTCAGGAGGCTGAGGTGGGAAGTGCACTTGAGCCCAGGAGTTTGAGGAAGAAGTGAGTTATGATCATGCCACTCTGCTCTGACCTGGGTGACAGAGAAAGACTCTGTCTCTAAAAAAAAAAAAAAAATTATCTCTATATATGTATATGTATATATATGTTTTATATATATAAAATAAGATGTATTATATATAACAAGATGTATAATTATAAAACAAGATGTATTTTATAGATATAAAACAAGATACATATACACACATATAAAAAACAAGGTATATAATTATATATATAATAAAATTTTTGGCCTGGAGCAGACCTACATTTTACAAAAATTAACCTTGTAGAATTAGAGTAGAAAAAAAAAGGGCCAGATGCGCTGGCTCACGCCTGGAATCCCAGCACTCTGGCAGTCTGAGGTAGGCGGATCATGAGGTCAAGAGATCTAGATCATCCTGGCCAACATTGTGAAACCCTGTCTCTACTAAAAATACAAAAATTAGCTGGGCATGGTGGCCTGCACCTATAGTCCCAGCTACTTGGGAGGCTGAGGCAGAAGAATCGCTTGAACCCGGGAGGCAGAGGTGGCAGTGAGCTGAGATCGCGCCACTGCACTTCAGCCTGGCAACAGAGTAAGACTCTGTCTCAAAAAAAAAGAAAAAAAAAATACCCACAAGAAGTGAGGAGAGGAAGAACGTTATTGTGCCCATCTGGACAAGAGTGGTAAGGACCTAGAACTAAGGGAATTACTGAGGGAGTGGAGAAGAAAGGACAGGGGAAAGATAACATTTTAGGAGAAAAGTCAGAAGAATTTGGAAACTAAAGGAAGGATGAGCAAATGAAGTAGACAGAATGATAAGACACCAGTAATCTCATTGTGGCTGGTATGGCATAGATGATGACATTGAGAAATAGGAAAGTAACTTTTAGAGGGTCAATGATAAGTTAGACTTTTTAACATTGAATTTGAATCAACAGAGAAACATTTGCAGTAAACATGTTCTGGGACGTGTCCTGGAAAACTTAGATTGCTCAGGTCTCAAGCTAGGTAGCTGGAGGTCTTCTGGAGAGAAGAAATAATTGAAGGAGTTCTTTGTTACCCAAGGAAGATTTAGAGTGGAAAAGGCCATTTAAACAAATCCATTCAGAACAAGACCAATATTTAACAATCAGTAGTGAAAAACTGGTGAAATTGGGACTTAAAAGGAGACTAGTAATTATGATTGTCTGTATTTTATATTTAAAACAATTTATATTTGTATTGTAATTTCAACAAGCCACTAATTCTTTTTTTTTATTATTATACTTGAAGTTCTAGGGTACATGTGCACAACATGCAGGTTTGTTACATATGTATACATGTGCCATGTTGGTGTGCTGCACCCATTAACTCGTCATTTACATTAGGTATATCTCCTAATGCTATCCCTCCCCACCCCATGACAGGCTCCGGTGTGTGATGTTCCCCTAACAAGCCACTAATTCTTATAGTGAACAAATAATTAATTTTTTTGTAGTTGGCACAATATAACCAACAAATTTGCATAGTAGTCTGTTATGAAAATCTTCACTTGTTTTACTTTTAAACAACAACATATAGGAGCGTATTTTTATATTGATTGGAGTTTTGTCTGGACTTTGACACACAACCCTCACAGATAGCAAAGAAGCCAGTTTCAGCCTCTTCAAAGTGGAGTGAAAAATGTAAAGACTTTTAGCAAGCAATCTGGAAAAAAGCATAATATCCTTTTATGATTTTATGATTGAAAAAAAGCTTTTTAAAAACAATTGTGGACCCGCCAAGCACAGTGGCTCATGCCTGTAATCCCAGCACTTCAGGAGGCCGAGGAGGGCGGATCACGAGGTCAGGAGATCAAGACCATCCTGGCTAACACGGTGAAACCCCGTCTGTACTAAAAATACAAAAAATTATCCGGGCGTGGTGGCGGGCACCTGTAGTCCCAGCTACTCAGGAGGCTGAGGCAGGAGAATGGCGTGAACCCGGGAGGCGGAGCTTGCAGAGAGCCCAGATCGCGCCACTGCACTCCAGCCCGGGCGACGGAGCGACTCCGTCTCAAAAAACAAAAAAAAAATTGTGGACCAGCCATGATAGCTGACGCCTGTAATACCAGCATTTTGAGAGGCTGAGGCCAGGGGATCCCTTGAGTCTGGGAGTTGAAGACCAACATGGGCAACATAGTGAGACCCCATCTCTACAAGAAATTTTTTAAAAATTTGGTGGTGGGGCCGTTCTATAGTTCTAGTTAATCAGGAGGCTAAGGTGGGAGGATTGCTTGAGCCCAGGAGGCTGCAATGAACCATGATCACATCACTGTACTCCAGCCTGGGTGAGAGTGAAAATCTGTCTCAAAAAAAAAAAAAAAAAAAAAATTGTGGTAAAATACACCTAACCTAAAATTTGCCATCTTTACTATTTTTAAATGTACAATTCAGTAGTGTTAAACATATTAACATTGTTGTGCAACCAATCTCCAGAACATTTTCATCCTGTAAAAGTTAAACTCTGTACCTGCTAAACAACATTTACAATTTTCCCTTTACTCCAGTCCCTGGAAACCACCATTGTACTTTCTTTTTTCTACAAATTTGACTACTCTAGATACCCACTTTAAGTGTAATCAATTATATAATATTTGTCTTTTTGTGACTGGCTTATTTCATTTAGTATACTATCTTCTAGGTTCATCTATTTCATAGCGTGTACCGGATTTCCTTCCTTTTCAGAACTGAATGACAGTCTGTTGTATGAATAGACCACATTTTGTTTATCCATTGGTATTTAGTGGGCAAAGATGCTAGAAGCTCTGGGCAGGTTTGCACAAAGAATTGTCCAGCCCCAACCAGTGCTGCCTCCACTAATAAGCAAATGCTCAACTGTGAATAACACTAGAAGCAGCCAAATTGATGGACCTGCATTGTATTAAATACTTTATCTGCATTATCTAATTTAACCTAACCATGACATTTTGATAGATATTACCTCCGCTTTCGTGAATACCCTAAAGAGCATTAAGGATTCTCTCAAGATTACATTGCTAGTAAGTAGCAGAATCAAATTTTCAACAGAGTCCTAGGCCTCACTCCAGTATGCACAATCCTAATCACTAAATAACCTCTTAAACTAAAGATAAAATAGAACCTACAGATCAATTTTGAGCAACTAGAGGGAAAAAACAATGATTCATTCACCTTTCTTCCTTTTACCTAGTACAAAGGTTGCAATGCTTTTAAGTGTAGTTTTATTTAATCTAATCCTTCTCATTTTTACAGATAAAACTGCAGTCTGAGAAGGTTAAGTCATTCTAGTATGTGCCAGATCTGAGATTAAAATCCAAGGAAAGGAGCTGAGAATTTGTAAATGACCAACTACTCTACCAGCCTATCTTAGTTTACCCATTTTCCTGATCCTTCAGACTGTGGCATCTATTTATGCCAGAGGTTGGCAAGCTTTTTCTGCAAAGGACCGCATAGTAAATATTTTAGGCTTTGCAGGCCCATATGGTGTCTGTCACAACTACTCAGCTCTGCTCTTTTAGTAAAAAAGTAACTATAGACAATTCCTAAATCCGTGGGCATACCTGTATTCCTATTAAAATATTTTATATAAGAAAATAAGTGATGAGCCAGATTTGGTCCATGGACCATATTTGGCTGACCCTTGTTTAATCTCCAGGGGTGAATTTTGTCTTTTTAGATTTGTCTACACTTGTATCATCATAGGTAGCTTGGAATGAGACTGGTGAACATTTAAAGTAGTATTCTTCAAGCCGATTGTTTACTGGATTACTGGGGAATGGTGTTAAAAATAGATTCCTGAGTCTCACTCCTAGAGATTCTGACTCAGAATGTCTGAGGAGGAGCAGTAGCATTTGTATTTTTTGCCCCTGGTTCTGATGCAAAACACAGTTTGAAAACCAGAAGTTTATAGCCTCGGTAGATAATTTTGCAAATAAATAATGTTAAATAAGTATCTGTGTAATTTCAGTGTTACCCACAATCTAGCTCCATGCCAGAACTCTGATTTACTGAACAGAATGTCCATTTCATCTTTTTTATTTTAATTAATTATTATTTTTTTTTTTTGGTAGAGATAGGATTTTGCTATATTGCCCCAGCTTGTCTCAAACTCCTGGTCTCAAGCAGTCTTCCTGCCTTGGCCTCTCAAAATGCTAGGATTACAAGCAGAAGCTACTGTGCCTAGCCTGTCTTTCTTTTTTATTTTTGTTTTTCTTTTCTTTTTCTTCTTGAGATAGGGTCTTGCTCTGTGGCCAAGGCTGGAGTGCAGTGGCACGGTCACAGCTCATTGCAGCCCAGAACGCCCAGGCTCAAGCAATCCCCCAACCTGAGGCTCCCCCATAGCTGGGACCACAGATGTGGGCCACCGTTCCCGGCTAAGTTTTGCATTTTTTTGTAGAGAGGGTGTTTCGCCGTGTTGCCCAGGCTGGTCTCGAACTCCTGGGCTCAAGCAAGGCGATCTGCCTGCATTGGCCTCCCAAAGTGCTGGGATTACTGGCCTGTCTTAAAACCTTGTATCATTCTGCCCTTTCCCCATTTATTCAGAGGCAGACACATGTAAATAAAAACAGTCGCCATTGGAATTCTAATGAGCCATAAGCTAATATAAGGATATTTATTCAGTTGACTGCAAGTACCAGTAAAATCTTGTTTCCAAAATGGTGTGAGTGTAATCCAATTTAGGTCCTTTAACCCCTGGTGATTTTTGTTTCATTTTGCTTTGTAATGGGTGGAAACTAGGCATGGTTGCTGGGTACCGACAAAGCAACAATAAGAGGGAAATAGCATTGCCACCACCACAGGCAATTTTCGGTTGCAATGAATCACTAAATCTCCATAACCACGGGGTGGCTCTACATGATTCTGTTGTTAATTGAATTTTTTCCCCAAATAGAATGAGTGGCTTATTTTGCATCAACATGATTCTATTACTCGATGATCGTTGACACAGTCAGCTAAATTAAAGTTATTTCAGCTTCCACGTCATCCACAGGTATCCCTATGAGAAAGGAGTAATAGTGGCTAAATGAATTCTTTTCCAAGAAAAGGCAGAAAAGATAGTCCCAAACTCACTGCATTAGTGTGAAGGAGATTGTGGGGAGGACCTCACCACAGAAATGATGTTATGACCTTCTCAGTGCATTGTGTCGGAGGAAGGTACATAATGTCAATACATCTTTTTACTGTTGAGGTAAACTTTGATCACTCGGTTAAGGGGGTATCGGCCAGCTTTCTCCACTGTCATGATTCAAATTTTAATTTAAATTTTTCCTTTGTAATTAATAAACATCTTGTGGGGCCATACTTTGAGGCTATGCAGATTAATTCAGTCGTCTAAATTGTTCCTACTCACAACACTTCTGACATCAAATATGTGAGGTTTTTTTTTTAATACTAACAACCAGTTCTCCAACCCTCTGAACACAGCTGAGTGTCCTACATTTCAGTTTAATTCTGATGGTAACTACCTGAGGTTTGTGTTAGACCAGAGGTCCCCAATCCCTGGCCAAAGACCGGTAAGAGTCTGTGGCCTGTTAGGAGCTGGGCTGCACAGTGAGTGGGGAGGTGGGACAGCGAGCATCACAGCCTGAGCTCTGCCTCCTGTCAGATTCTCATAGGACCGTGAACCCTATTGTGAACTGTGCATGAAAAGATCTGAGGTGGAACAGTTTTTTTTTTTGAGACTGAGTCTCGTTCTGTCGACAGGCTGGAGTGCAGTGGTGCAATCCTGGCTCACTGCAACTTCTGCCTCCTGGGTTCAAGTGAGTCTCCTGCCTCAGCCTTCCGAGTAGCTGGTACTATGGGCATGTACCACCATGCCCAGCTAATTTTTGTATTTTTAGTAGAGACAGGGTTTCACCATGTTGGTCAGGATAGTCTTGATCTCTTGACCTCGTGATCTGCCCACCTCAGCCTCCCAAAGTGCTGGGATTACAGGCGTGAGCCACCACGCCCGGCCTGTGGAACAGTTTTATCCCGAAACTATCCGCACCCTCTCACCCTACCACTCTCCCACTTCCACTCCCCACCCTACTCCCCCAACTCCTTCCACAAAACCAGTCCTTGGTCCCAAAATCGTTGGGGACCACTGTGTTAGATGACTTACTCCCATAAGACTACCCTCACTTCAGATGCAAGTTGAAAATATTGGGTCCCCAGAGTACCCACATGCTGTCTGTCTTGGTTACAAAGTCAGGAGATCCCCCCACACCACCTTCAGTTTTGATTATTTGCTAGAATGACTCACAAAACTCAGAAAAACAGTTTACTTACTATTTCTAGTTTATTATAAAGGATGCAATTCAGGAACAGACAAATGAAAGAGATGCATAGGGCAAGGTATTGGAGAAGAAGCACAGAGCTTCCATGCCCTCTCTGGGTGCCACCTTTCCAGCACCAATCAGGGATCTCCCCAAACCCCATTGCCTGGGAATTTTTATGAAAGTTTAATGACATAAGCATGATTGGTTAATATGTAGACCATTGGTGTTTAACTCAACCTCTAGGACTCTCCTTTCCCTAGAGGCCCAAAGAGAAAAGTTCAAACCCTCTGATCACATGGTTGGTTCCTCTGGTAACCAGACCCCATCCTGAGGCTATCTAGGAGACCACCAAAAGTCATCCCATTAGCATAAGCTCAGATATGGTTGAAAGGAGCTTAAAATGGATACGAAAAGATGCTTCTATTCCCCTCATCACTCAGGAAATTACATGAGTTTTAGGTGTTCTGTAACAGGAATGGGGACAAAACAACCAAATATATATTCTTTATTATGCCATGGTTGGTTTTGAGGAAATATGAAAAATAGACACATTAAACTAAGTGCATATAGATGGGGGTGTATCAAAGAAATTGATGGGTGAAAGTGATTTTGCCATAAACTGATCCCAAACCCCCTCACTTAAGACAGAGAAAATGGCTCACCTAAAGGCTGTTAATAAATAATAATAATTGAGAGGCTATTAGGCTGAGATGGCTTCTGATAGGGCTTGGCTATGTCCCCACCCAAATCTCATCTTGAATTGTAACTCCCTCAATTCCCACATTTCATGGGAGGGACCGGATATGAGGTAATTGAATCATGGGGGCAGGTCTTTTTCATGCTGTTCTTGTGATAGCGAATAAGTCTTATGAAATCTGATGATTTTAAAAAGGGGCATTTCCCTGCACAAGCTCTCTCTTTCTTTGCCTGCTGTGATCCATGTAAGATGTGACTTGCTCCTCTTTGCCTTCTGCCATGGTTGTGGGGCCTCCCCAGCCATGTGGAACTGTATGTCCAATAAGCCTCTTTCTTTTGTAAATTGCCCAGGCTGGGTTATGTCTTTATCAGCAGGATGAAAATGGACTAATACTAGGCACAACTCATAGTGAATGGATACAGACTAGGAAAACAAAACTTAAGCTTAACCAGTTAGATACTGCCAACTAACTTCTAACTAGGAACTTTCACATTAACCGATCAATACTTTCTTTGCCTCACTTCCATGAACACTGTATGAAAGAGTCCTCTCACACCTTGAACTGTTCTTGGTGCTGCCTGATCCATGTATTCCTGTCTGCTTAATAAATTCTACTTTCAGACTATGCAAACATGCTGTTTCTCATCATACATTTGCCCATTAATTTCATCATGCATCAATGATTTTTCTCTGCAACAATCATTGCTGAAAAATTTTAATGCACCTAAGGTTATTTTCTAACAAGGCCAACCAAAACTTTAGTCTCAGAATATGGATGACCTTCAGCCAGCTCATTTTCTCACTGCAGATTGCTTTACTCCTTCCTGATTACCCTTACAATTTATTATCTATCCTTAGATTGTGGTCTTTTGATTATGTTTTTGTTCTAGAGCCATAATTTATTCATGTCTTCCTCTTCTTCCATTCATGAAAATAATTATCCTTGGTAAGTCAGCTTCTCTCTTTCTCCCACTCTCTAATGAGAGTCTGTTTTCACTTCTCGGCTCATGGATTTTCTGGGATACAGAATCGTACAAATGAATTGAGAGACAGGAATGAAGCAATGAGCACAAAGGGAAGAGATTCTTGTGTACTGAATCAGTTTCTAGGTTGTCCTTTGACAAGAGAAGTTAAGAAGAAAAGAAAAAAGTGTCAGAAATGCTGTCAACATAAATATTAAAGAGCTAACATTTGAGTAGCAAGCAAAAAACAAAAAATGGCTGATTAACTTAATACCCTGTAGACCATTTGGAGAGTGTATGTATGTATGTATGCATGCATGCATACTATGGTTTCAGTGTGTCCCCTAAAGCTTATGTTTTGGAAACTTGCTTCCCAATGTGGTGGTGTTGGGAGGTGAGGTCTAAAGGGAGGTGTTTGGCTCATGTGTGCACCACCCTCATGAACAGATTAATGTTGTCATTGTGAGAGTGAGTTCCTTATCGTGGGAGTGTGTTCCTTATGTAAGAACATGTTTGGCCCCCTTTTGTGTCTCTTTCTCACCCTCTCTTGCCCCTTTGCCATCTTCTATGGGATGACATATCAAGAAGGCCTTTGCCAGATGCTGGCATCTTTTTCTTGGACTTCCCAGCCTCCAGAACTGTCAGAAATAAATTTCTGTTGATTATAAATTACCCAGTCTGTGACATTCCTGTTATAGTAGCACAAAATGGACCAAGACAATGTATTTAACTTATTTGGAAATAATTTAAGACTTACAAAAACTTGAAGAATGGTACAAAATTCCCAAATACTCTTTGCCCATTTACCCCTAATATTGACATTTTATATGTTACAATTATTGAAATCAGGAAATTAACATTGATATAATATTATTAATGAATCTACAGACCTTCTTTGCAGTTTATCAGTTGTCTCTCTATTGCCCTTTCTCTGGGCCAGGATTCAATCCAGAATTCCACATTTCCTTTGCTTTCATGTCTCTCAAATCACTTCAGTCTGTGACAGTTGCTCAGACTGCCTTTTTCTCTCTCTGTTTCATGATCTTGACACATTTATTTTTTTATTTTTATTTTTTGAGACAGAGTCTCACTCTGTCATGCAGGCTGGAGTGCAGTGGCATGACCTTGGCTCACTGCAACGTCTGCCTCCTGGGTTCAAGCAATTCTCATGTCTCAGCCTCCTGAGTAGCTGGAACAACAGGCGTGTGCCACCACAACCAGGTAATTTTTTCTATTTTTAGTAGAGATGAGGTTTCACTGTGTTGGCCAGGCTAGTCTGAAACTCCTGACCTCAGGTGACCCACCCGCCTCAGCCTCCCAAAGTGCTGGGATTGCAGGCGTGAGCCACGGCGCCCGGCCTTGACACTGAAATAAGCTGTTTCCTTTGGGAATTTATTTAATGTGCACAGACTGGGCCACATGGGCTCCTGAAATATAGACATTTTATCTTCTTTGATTTAGTATCTGTTAAAATATTTTCTTGCTTTGTTCTTCTCTGTGTGTAAGCCAACAGTTTATTAATTGTGACCTTGGGCAAGGCACTTAAACTCACTCAAACATATGAATGTAAAATAATATAACTTACCTTTAAAAATTATTTTCAATAGTAAATGAGATTATGTATCTAATGAGCCTGGCAATAAATGAGTGTGGACTGTGTTAAGTTTAATAAATCTTTGGTAAAGTAAAGGATTTTATTTTCCTCGGACATCTTTGCTGAGCACAAATATTTAAATAAAAGTGGCTCTTCTTCATGATGGCTCTTTCTTTTCTCTTTCTTTCTTTCCTTCTTTCCTTCCTTCCTTCCTTCCTTCCTTCCTTCCCTCCTTCCCTCCTTCCCTCCTTCCCTCCCTTCCTTTCTTTCTCTTTCTTTCTTTCTTTCTTTCTTTCTTTCTTTCTTTCTTTCTTTCTTTCTTTTTCTTTCTTTCTTTCTTTTTCTTTCTTTCTTTCTTTTCTTTCTTTCTTCCTTCCTTCCTTTATTTCTTCCTTTCTTTCTTTCTTTTCTTTCTATTTGAGACAGGGTCTCACTTTTTCTCCAAGAGTGCAGTTGTGCCATACTAGCTAACTTCAGCCTTGAACTCATGGGCTGAAGCAATCCTCTCATCGCAGGCTTTTGAGTATCTAGGACCACAGACACGAGCCACCATACATGGCTAATTAAAAACATATATATATATTTTTTCAGAGACAAGGTCTCATTACGTTGCCCAGGCTGGTCTATAACTCCTAGACTCAAGCAATCCTCCCACCTCAGCCTCCAAAGTGCTGGGATTACAGGCATAAGCCACCATGCTTGGCCCTGTCTTTTCTTTTCTATGCCTCCTCCATGACCTTAGATTTGAAGTGCAAAATCTATGTTTTGGTTATCCTTGTTTCATCTAGCACATGGTAGTGCCATAATCCTATTCTATGGCAGTCTCCTTAGCCAGACCTTAGCAATGCTATGTCAGTCACTGAAAACTCACGTAGAGCCTGATCCATAGAAAATGATCAATGCACATTGCTAAGCGTATTTTCTGTTGGCCATGCGTCAGTCAGAAAGGCAGTTCCAATTTCCTAAAGGCAGAAGCAGCTTGTACCCTGCAAGGCACCGGGCCTCTTCCCCTGATTTTAGATTTTATTTCTTCCCTTATCTTTGAGCCTGTACTCAAATCCCAAGGCCAGCTAATTGTACTGAGAACTACAGTGCTGTGTTATGTGCTGCCTTAACAGGAGCTCATCAGTGCCTCTTTAACATGAAGTGTTGGAGTTATTTTAGTCTTGCTAGTCTTAGTTTATTTTGAGTAGTCATACCAACACTGATCCATGTGTCTTACACCAGTGGTTCTCAATTTTTTTTTCCCCCAATGTCTTGCCTTAGACAACGTTTGAGAATTTGTCAGAACAGGGCCTGGAGGGAATAAAAAGGAGGTGAGAAGTCTCTGTAGAGATCATCAACGTGGCCCGTCTCTCCCTAAAAGTAAGCCAAGTAAACTCACTCATTAGAAGAATGACATCATCAGGATTGTTTCTGAGAAAGCCTACTTCTGCTCCTCACCATATGTAGAAATATAATTTCATATTAAAGACCAAGAATTCAGACATCATCCTGGTGCATACATCAGGATTGCAAAGATAAATGCTTTGGAAATGTCATTGGAGGAAGGTAATGTTTGACATAGGAAAGAGAAGACTTGTGGGAACATGGCTGCTGTTTCTAATATTGTGTTATGAAATTGGGAGCAAATGTGTTCTGTTGCCTCTAGAAGGTGAAATTAGGGCCCGTGAATGGGTGAAAGAAGCAAGAAGATTTGGGCTCAGACCAAGGGGAAGAATAAGTGTCTACCATGCTTGGCCTTAGTGGGTAAGATAGTTCATTTTTATATCACTACATCCCTATATATTAAAGATTATTGTTCCTTTTTTTTACATATAAGGAAACCAAGACTCAGGGAGTATCCTGCCCTGTTCACAGGGGCAGAGCTGGATTTGAGCCCAGGTCTTAGAAGACAGAGGCCATGGCCTTTTCCCTGTGCCTTTCTGCCTCCTGGACCTGTGGAGCAGAGATGTTCACTCATGCCTGGGCCATTCTGTGCACCAGTGCCCCTCTCTTCAGGGAAGATATTCAATCAGAGTGTGTAGCCCCAGTAATCCCGGCATTGGGTGCAAGGTTGCACAAGATGAATTTTAAGACCCCATCCAAATGTCAGATCCTATGCTTCCAATTCAAACAGGAGTAAATGAACAGATTGCAGTTTAAGAGCTTCATGGTGTCTTTATATTCTCCCTGCTGCTCTGTGCCAATCAGCATGTCTGTTCTTTCAGGGCTGCAGGATAACCTTCTTGAAAGACATCTCATATTCCACTCCAACTCCAAAAATTTTGATAGCTCCCATTTGCCTATGGAATAAACAAAATAATATGGAATGAATGAATAAATGAATGAAGAAACAAACAATAAAGACAATTTTCCTTTTCAAAACCTGTCATATTATTTTGAGCCCATGTTAGCCCCCTTTGTACAGTCTGTCCTTTTGGGAAACCCGTCTTCTTACATTTCCATGCTCTGTCTTCTGTAACCAGGCTGTTCTCTCTGGCTAAAATGTGCTCCTCCCTGACAGCCCTACTTTAATACTTTCCCTCTTGTAAGGGTCACCTTTAGTGTCACCATTTCTGGAAAGCTTTTCCCCGGTGCTCAGCCAGAATTAGTCTCTGTCATTTGAAACTAAGGCATGAATATCTTGCATCTCCTGTAGAGCATGGACCCCAGTCTGAGTGGTTTTAAGATTGTGTGTGCCCTTGTCTTGTCTCCTTACTAAATTGTGGGCTTCCTAAGGGCAGGGCCTGGTTCAGAGTCATTCCTGCCTCTCTCCCTACAAGCACTCAGTGTTCCAGCGTGGGGTCCAACATGTATCATGTAATCAAAGCTGAATGGGATGTGTTGAGCTGATAGCAGAACTGAGTCACCAAGTCGACTCTCAGAGCAAACCTTTGTAATATGTTGTAGTGTCTGGGGTTACCATGGTTTATTAGAGAGAAAGAAGAGGAACATATTTTACCTGTTAATTCTTGCTCCAATATTTTTAGACTTCTTATGAAGTATAAAAAGAAGAAAAATGTGAGAGCTTTGTTGACAGTGAAAAAGCAGAAATCTATTATCTTCACCAAGTTTGTGCTCATTCTTCTCAGAAGGAATTTAATTTGTCTTTTATTTTTTAACATCCCTGTAATTATTTCCTTTTAAAGAATTTCCATTTTGAAAAGAAAATTCAGTCTCAGAGAGGTTAATTAATTTGCCCAAGTAAATGGCAGAACTGTCTAGACCCAAAGATTTTGCTTTTCCTCATATTCCACTCGACCTTCTGACCCCTGCAAACTGTGATGATGTGTTGAGGGCATCATCAGGGGCTTCGGGAGGTACTTGAGCCAACACCTATTCCTGCATGTCTTGCATAGCATTTTACAAATACACAAAATAATAATGCAACTAGTACTCAAAATTAGCAGATTTGACTTTTTCTGATATTTGTCTCAGATGATGAAAGAGAAGAGCGCTAAAGAGCTATTTTATGTCTTTAATTTATCACTGTTTAATCAGTTATTAGTACATCTTTAGAAAAAAGTAAGTGGTAAGAAGCAGTGTCTCATCAGTCTGTAGAAAACTAAAGAAAAAAATCAGCTAAAGATATGTATGTATACAACATTTGCTTTATTTATATACACCAAGCTATGCAATTTTTTTAAAGGTAAAAATAGACAGTAGGAAATCATGCCATAATCTAAGATTCTCTTTTTAGCATGAGTCTGTTTGGTCTAGGAAATCAAATGAGTGATCTGCAGAGAGCTGTCCCAATTTCTGGAGTATTATTTATTAGTGAAAGAAAGGACATTGGGCTTGTAGTTATATCCCTAAGCCTGACTCTACCACCATTCTGATGAGCGAGAAATTTCATCTCTTCAGTTCTCAGTTGTTTTCCACTTACAAAAGGATTACATTGAATTAGAACAGAGGTTCTCACCCTCAGCAGTGTTGATATTTTGGGCTGGATAATTCTTTGCTGTTGGGGGTTGTTCTGTGCCTGGTAGGATGTTTAGCAGCATCCCTGTCCTCTACCCACTGGATACCTCTAGCAACCCTATCCACAGTTTTGACAATCAAAAATGTTTCCAGATTGCCAGATGTTTCCTGGAGGGCATGATTACCCCTGGTTGAGAAGGGGCTGGAAGCCGATTTTATATCCAGTAAATATTTTTTGAGAACATCACATTGGGAAGGCTCTGGGCTGTGTGTCAGGGACACAGAGGTGAAAAGAGTCAATGCTCTTCTTCATGAAGCTTCCAATCTAGTGGAGAAAGAATGTCATCAGCCTGTTTTGAGACACTAAGACAGGTGTTGTAATCAGGCAAGTGTTGGAGCCAGGCATCTTCTGGGCCGTTATTCTGGGGATACATAAGCCCCTGATAAATCAGTCTCTTCTTAAAAAATGATGTCTTTTATTTGGCTATTGGCTCTTAAGATAAATGGGCGAAATGAACACTCATTTGGGGAAGGAGAGCTATTGCAACACAGCCTCACAAATAGATGGGGAAATGATGAGTAAATATAAAATGGGCACTGGAGCACAGTGATTCTTAGCACTTAATTCCCATTTTCTCTGGGGTAATAATTTGGGTGTGTATTCCCCTCTTGGATGCCTTCTCACAAGAGGTAAGACCTGGTGCCTGGTGTAAACTTTCTTAACTCTTAATTTTTGCATTCCTCTGGGATATTTATATTGTAATGAGACTATCAGGACATTCTAAACATGGTTTTCTTTGAGAGTGAAACCGCCTTTGCAAAGATTATGACAGCGAGAGAGGTCTAGAAGGGCTGGCTGCATCTTGCTTCTAGCCTCACAGGTTGGCTGTCCACGCTCATTCCTGGGCATAGACCAAGCTAACCATATGAAGAGTTTAGTTTATGGTTTAACTTTGAAGGAAAAATGATAATAGTCCCTCTCTGAAACTGACCCTCTCCTTGTGCGGACACTGAAACCACCTTTGTAAAACTAATGAAAAGCCACGAGGTTAGGATTATGGGAGGGATCGGAATTCTCCTAAAATGTAGGCATAGCTTGCTTTGCTATCATGGATTACTGTGCTGAAGGTCACAAGCTTTGTAACTTCCCCAGTTGCTCCTGTGGATAACATTGCCATTGTAGAAACTTCAATTGGTTTTGACATTTTTTCAGACTATTGCATTCTGGGGACTGATTAACCCATCTGGACCTGTGACTTATGACTCAACTGGTCCTACACCCCTTGCTGAGAGACTGATTCAGCACACAAATACCATTTTCCATATCGCTATGATTTCATTCCCAATCAATCAGCAGCACCCCTTCCCTAGCCCACTGCCTGTCAAATTATCCATAAGAACCCTAGCCTCTGAGTTCTCAGGGAGGATGATTTGAACGATAAACTCTGTTTTCTGTTTGACTAGCCCTGGATTAATTAAACTGTTTTTTTTTTTTTTTAATTACAAAAAAACTGCTGTTCTCAGTGCATTGACATTTTTGGGCAGCAGACAAGACAAACCCACTGGGTGATTACAAGAGGGGGAAGAAAAAGTCATATTTAGAAGGTGGTTCTTTTGCTAAAAGGAATGCATTGGTAGAATATAAAATTCATAGGCATCAAAGCACACAGAGGTTAAGATCCAGGCTTAGGGGTAGAGTATTTGTGTTCAGAGTCCTGGCTCACTCACTTATTAGCTGCGCAATCTCAGGCAGGTTACTTGTGCTCTCTGCAGTTTGGTTTGTTCTGTAGTAAAATGGAGATAAAGTATTCACCTCCCAAGATTGTTGTGAGGATGAAAGGAGTTTGTCCTGAACCTGGCACATGGAAATCACTCATAAGGTTTTGTTGAGATGGAGTTTCACTCTGTCACCCAGGCTGGAGTGTAGTGGCACGATCTTGGCTCACTGCAACCTCTGCCTCCTGGGTTCAAGCAATTCTCCCTGCCTCAGACTCCCGAGTAGCTGGGATTACAGGTGCCCGCCACCACATCTGGCTAATTAAGATTTTTGAAATAAATTCTGACAAGTCTGGGAAACACTGGGTGACCTCGATAAGGAACTGGCTGTTAGTTCATGAGCAGATTCTTTTGCAAAACACTGTGTTTAGAGGACCAAGTTACACTCTTCTTAACCCCTTCTTACTCTTCAGACATAAGCACAGGCCTAGTACTGGCTCATGTTATTTATAAAACGGGGAAAATTAAACATTACCTATCCTACAGCAGGTGTTTGAAACAGCAGATTTCTGGAAAATCCATCCCAGCTCTAAAACCTCTGATTCTGAATTGCGCTGCATTCTTACAAATTCCTTTAGCTTCTTTGGCTCTGTAAAATATAAAACATTGATCTTATCCTCACTATATTAGGACTTAGGAGAGATGCTCTAGCTTATTGGGAGAAGAAATACTTTTTAAGTCAGGAATAAAAATGTACCTAGATTGACTAGTTAAAAACTATTAGACTTACTTTTCTTTCTCTTTTCAGATTTGTTCTCGTTATGCCTTTCTCCTTATTTTCTCCCTTCCCTAATTCCTCAAATCCCAGTAAATGTCCTTTAGAATATTGATTTTGTTTATGTTTCTCTGCCAGAAGTGAAACATTCAGTTTTCACTGCACATCGTCCCTACAATGTGTATGGTGAGGGAGTCATCAGAAGTGCAAAATAATGATCTTTAAAAGTTGGACATCTCCCTGCCCATCTTCCTTTCCCTTATCACCTTTTACCTTGACTAGTACAGACAGCCCATCTCTGTTAATTCTTGTCTGATGGCTTCTAAAGGGAAAGCCAGAGTTATCTTCAGCTTCCTGATCTGCCTTTGCCTTGCCCATGGGCATCTTATGATTGCTTAATCCTCTTAGAACCCAGCTTAGGGAACTCAAAACTCCCATGGTCAAACCAAGCAATAAATATTCACTAATTGACTGTTCCTGAAAGAGCATTTACCCAGAGGACAGGAAACCAACACCCTTGCACAACAACATCAAGACCCATTTCCTTTTGTTATTGGGGCACCAGGCTCTGCACCAGGTGCTGGGGATGAGAGTGAGAAAGTCAGTCAATGTTTCTGTCACCTTAACCCTTATAGTCTCTTGGGGACTTATTAAGTAATTACACAAATGCTTATGAAATTGCAGTGGTATTAGGTGCTATCAGAGAAAAGTTGCACAGATAAATATTTAATGAAATTGATGTGGGATGTTAACGAAGATTACAGGATGATGATTAGTCCGACCCCTTTAGTTGTACTTACCCCAAGGCCTCACTCACACCCACAATACAAAGTTGCAACCTTGTTTCCTGTTTCTGGAATCTTTGCAAAGGAGATTTAGATCACAGAGTCTAGATAAAATGGGGCTTGGGATTCTAACAAACAAACAACCTGGAGACCGGTGGGGAAGAATCTTCTTCCTTTAAGCTAATGCTTCTGAGTGATTGGTTTAGCTTCTGGGGATTAGAGAAGCTCAGAGGATGGACAGTGATTGACATCTCTAGACTCATCAGATTCACACATGGCCCCAGGGAAAATCTTTGGAAGTTTGTGTAGGGAGAAGAGTAAAAAGAAGGCTGTTGACTGAGGAGCTAACATCTAGCTGGAATGGATAGCTTCCCATACCTGGCTTGCAGCTTTTAAGATGGACATCTGAGAAAGACTAAAGAAGGAAGGTGCACCTTTCCAGGTAGCCCAACCAGGCAACCGATCTGGAGGGTGGCACGTGTTGCAGTCTCTCTTTTGGCTGACCCATTGAACATCAATACTGGAAAGGTCCTAGAGCTGACTCAAGTTAGTGATTCTCATACTGGGAACCAGAATCACCTGGAAGCCGGCAACAATAGAGAAACCTAGGGCATAGATTTATTTATTTTTATTTTTTATTATTAGTTTTTTGAGACAGAGTCTTGCTTTATCGCCCAGGCTGGGGTGCAGTGACGCGATCTCGGCTCACTGCAACCTCCGCCTCCTGGGCTGGAGCAATTCTCCTGCATCAGCCTCCCGAATAGCTGGGACTACAGGTGCTCGCCACCACACCTGGCTAATTTTTGTATTTTTAGTAGAGACAGGGTTTTGCCATGTTGGTCAGGGGGTTGCAAACTCCTGACTTCAAGTGATCTGCCTGCCTCGGCCTCCCAAAGTGCTGGGATTACAGGCGTGAGCCACTGCGCCTGGCTCAGGGCATAGATTTATAAAGACAGAATGAGGACAGTCTCAAGGGACAGAGATGGGGATGGAGAATCTGTATATTTTTAAACATCTAGGCTAAACCCCATGCAAAGGAGTCCATGGGCAAGCCTGAGCCAGTCAAGCCTCTTGTAATGGATGCCATCATTCTGTTCATTATTTTAAATATAGTATTCATTTCTGGAATCCTCCTTAGAAAATCATGATTTCAATATTTTAATTTATGTAAATTTATGCTCCCTGGAACCAGGTCAGAATACTTTTAAGATTGTGCCTCTTTGGGAAATCAAATGTCTGTTCTTAATCTTAGAATTAATATTTAGTTAAGGTGCTCATTTCTGTGAGGAGTGTGTGGATATCAGTGAGCCATCAGTCAACAATCAACAGAGATGAGCTCTCTGTGTATGTGTGTATGTGTATAAGCATGCTCACATGGTGTTTTCAGTAGGTGTTTCCAAAGTGTTAACGGTTGAGACATAGTAATCTCAGATGTCATTTGATATGACCCAGTATGAAGGCCCAATCTCTCAGTTCTATTTTGATCACACACATATGACACAGAGCACCATATAGGTGAGATGCTTTGTTAAGTGTTTAAGGCTATTATTATTTACCTAAAAAGGACACTATTTGCCACCATGACTTTTGTGGGGCTATTTTAAAAGACATTAGTTCATTTCATCTACAAGTAGTTACATGCCAGAACTGTACTAAGTTGATTCAGAGATAACAAGGGCCTGATAAGTGACCACAGAGTCTTTGGGTTTAGTTGGGCAAACATCTAGGTTAAGAGACTGTGGCTCCAATGTCATGTGATAAGGGATTTGTATTCAATTCTCTAGCTCCCGCAAAGTGCCTGACACTCACAAGGTGTTCATTAAATGTGAAGGATTCTCCTGGAGTAGGGTGGACCAGCACCAAAAGACCTAAAATCTCTTCCCAGTCCCTATTTCCCATGGGCATCTTGACTACTAATCTAGTTTCTGTTGCTTCTGTAGGGTGGGGCTGGGAGCTTCTGATTCAGCCACGTGTGTGCTGTTTCCATAGTTATATGATCAGAGTGACTAATTCATCAAAGATAAGTTTCTAAAGCCTAATGGAGTAATATCTCTGCACTAATACACTCTTTCTTCCTTTAAAATTGGAGTGTGTTTTCTATGTCTTTTATAAAACACCCAAAATAATCCAGAAGGTCTTTAAGCGTCATTCAATTCATTACCATTTATTACTATTCTGTGCAAAAAGAATATGCTAAGCATTTTACATACATGATTTTAATTTTACAACATTCATAGAAGGTCTTTATTATCTCCATTTTACAAAGGGAGAAATAGAAGCATAGATAGCTGAATTATTAATTTGCCAATTATTAACTTGTTAAGTACATAATCAGAAAATAATGGAGTTAGGATTCAAATCCATGTTTGTCTAATCTCCAAGTTCACAAAAAATTTCTGTTTCACTGTCTTTATATATTTTATATATATATATATATATATAAAACACATATATATGACATTGGAGGCTGTTGTTCATAATCTGAATTTCAGAGACATTTAGAGAATATCTGATTTTGAATCTATAAGATATAGTCTCTCTATAAAGATTTTGATTTGTCTTCAGACACACAAGGATTTGCTGAGCATGTGTTTGACCATGTAGCAAACACTAGAGATACAATATTGAGAATACAGATACAGTCTAATAAAACAGAGAATTGTAAAAATCAAATTAAATAATCGTAATTCAGCGATTACTGTGAAAGGTAAGTCCTCACTTCTCAGCCCTGGAAGACCCTGATGAGCAATACAAGCTGTTAAATCTTATGTCAGTCCTTACAGAGATCATCCTGAATCAGGGGCTTGCACAAAGACCATGTATAAAGGAAACTGAAAAACAACCACCACCTCCCTCTACTTCTTGTTGAGCACACGTTCAGTGTTGAGTGAATGAGTCACATGAGCTTGCAAATGAAGCAAGTGCTTTAGGGAGAGAGAAAAATAAGTTTGTGGGCAAATGACTCCACCATTTCCTAAGGTTAATGATACCGATTTTTTCCCTGGCATGTAAGACCAGTGGCTTTGAGGAGTGGTTGGTAACCAGCGGCAAAAGGCCAAGGATAGCATCTGTGGTAATGAGAGAAAGTTTCTTGACGTTTCTCTGTCCACCAATGGGAATACTTTGATTTATCTTCATTTATCCAGTCTTAGAGTTTGGAACAATTTGTACACACAGTACCTTAAACAGCGAGCTTAGTGGATCTGAAAAAGTTATACTTAGGGTGTCAGGATCCGTTGCTGGTATTTGAATTGAGAGAGGAAAAGCAAGTGGGAGTAAGGACCAGAAAAGTGTGTCCCCAACTTGCCTGATCATAAACCCTACTTGGGCTTGTATCAGTTAATTATGTGCACAACTTTTTTACATAGCAACCTCATCCGTACCAATCACATTTATTTAGTTCATGCTGTAAGGTGGATGGGGATCAGCTGGTCTACATTAAGCTTGGCTGATAGGGTCGCTTGTCTTTGGTCTCAGCTGGGCTGGCTCACGAGTCTCTGGTTGCCTGTTCTGGGTTGGGCACAGCAGAGGTTCACATGTCTCTCATCCTTCTCCTGAGACAGTGGGTTAGCTAAGGCACCTTTTTCTCACCACAATGTCAAAGGTCCCAGAATCAATGCAAGCGCACAAGTGCTTTCCAAATTTTGGTCCAAGAATACCTGATATTCTATGGCAAAGAGTGCAGGTACGAAGGAAGGTGAAGAACTGGAGCCATTAATGTGCTCCACCCTAGGTTCCTTAGTAAATATGTTCAGTATAAATGAACATAAATATACTAACATAGAAATATTTGTATAAATATCTATAGTATAGATATTTATATTAATAAATATTTTATAAATAAAAACAGTTATAAAAATACATTCATATTTTTAAAATATGACATTTTAATATTTAAAAGGTTAATATTATTATTTATTTAAAATATTAAATATTTTATATATGTATGTTTTCTCTATTAATTGCTTTATTTTCTTTTTTTATTTCTTTTTGTAGAGACAGAGTCTTGCTATATTGTCCAGGCTGGTCTAAAACCCCTGGCCCCAATTGATGCCCCTGCCTCGACCTCCCAAAGTGCTGAGATTACAGGTATGAGCCATCAGGCCCAGCCTTGATTGATTTTTGAATCATACTCTCTATTAGAGGCACCTGAGCCTCTGACTCTTCTCATCAAGTGACTTTGGATCCAACATAAAACCTTTTGAGCATTAGTATGATTTTTTACTTTGAGCGTTATTATGAACTAATCAAACATGTACATGTGTACATGTGCATGCATTCAGTCATCTTGGAAATGTCAGGTTAAAATTTCTTTCAAAGAAGCTCTGAATCTTTCTTCAGTATTCTTTTTATAACAGTTTTATTGAGATATAATTTACATACCATACAATTTACCCCCTTCAAAATGTACAGTCCAATGGCTTGTACAGAGTTGTGCAACCATCACTATAATAAATTCTGGAGTCTTTTCATCAACTCACAAAGAAATCCTGTACCCTTTAGCTGTGACTCCCAAACCCCCATTCTTCAGTTTTTGAGGCAAAGTTTGTGATAATTTTCAAAAAACATTTCTATTTCTGTGCTTCCCTGGAACTTTGGAAATAACTGCATTATAACACGTATCACATTGCAGGGCTATTATTTGTTCCATTTTCTGTCTCTCGTATGAATCTGTGACTTCCTTGAGGAGAAAACGTTGTGCGTTATGGAATTTTATATTCTCAGCCCAATGACTGGTACATCTCGGGCTTCAAATAAGGATAGAAGGGAGGAAAGGAGGAAGGGAAGGAGGGAGGGAGGAAGGAAGGAAGCAAGGGAGGGAGGGAGGGAGGGAGCGAGGAAAGAAGGAAGGGAGAGAGGGAATTTCATAAACAAATATTTGGTTTAGACTATAGAATATGGTCCAGAGAAAATATCTCCATGGGCTACTTTGGCAAATCTTTATCAGGGAAGAATAGCATTTATTTAAGGAAAAGAAAAATCTTGAGTTTTGAACAGAAATCTTTCTCTGAATTAGCACCATCCTGGAAATTCTCAGATGTTTTCTTCACAATCTCCACAGGATTCTCCACCTAGATCACCATTTATTTGCTTGTATTGGTTCAGATCTATATCTGGCTACAATCACAGAAAGACTTAAAAGCAACTCATACAAGCTAAAAATTTATTATTCTCTGACATAAAAATTGCCTCATAGATGGTTGAGAACTGATAGGGAGGCCTTGCTCTACAATATTGTCTAAGAAACTTATCTTGGGCTTCATTATTCTCCAGGATTCCATCTTCAATTGTGCTATCTAGTATAACTTTCCAGTATTTCTCCATTCTAGCCAACTCAAGGGCAGGGGCTACAGCCTTAAGGAAAAAAACTGGAAGTTACACACATCATTTCTGTGTGCACCCCATTGGCAGATTGAATCATATGGCCATACCTGGTTGCACAGGGGCTGTGTAACAGGCTCTTTATTCTGGCTGACCTTGCATCCAGCTGTAAGTTAAGTGTTAGTTTCTCTTTCTAAAGGAAGAGGGGAAGAATGGATTTTAAGAGACAGCTAGCAATGTGTTTCATACTGCTATTGTAAGTACCAATAGGCAATGTAAAACAGTTACTGTTAATTTTTCTTGTTTTAAGTTTTATGTATTAACAGACCTTGACCCCAAAAAGTTATTGTGACTTTTAAATGTATTTTTGCTATATTCTGCATGTTTAGATATGTTTTATGGCATTTAAAAGAAAATGGCACCTTCATAGCATTGTTTTCTACTTTCATAATGGCAAGCGTATTTCAGCTAAATTACAGAATCCGTAGGTTTTGGTAAGCCAGCCTGGAAAACTTACAATCACTTACAGTATTGTTTCTGTGGGAAAATGGCTTTGACTTCTTAAGAGAATCTGACAAAGAGGTGTACTTTTGGAATTAAACCCATTTGAAAGTTGGGAACTGCTAAATGCACTGAGGTTTGCACACATGAAATAGCAGATGAGATTTACTGGAATGTTTTCTCAGTAACGCCTTACGCAATGCTCCAGAAGCTTCTGTGCTCAGCCAAAACAAGTCCAGCAAGAGTCCCTTCCTTTCTCCATATGTTCCTCAGGCACGCAACGGTTGGAGTCTCTTTTTCACTTCAAACATTTAGCTTTTCATTGGAAAGTTGTTTAGTCGGGAAGTTGTATCTAGAGTAGCTGGGTGAGGATATATTAAGATGTTTGGATTATGAGCTAGATCAAGGCTTTCTTACTCTGGGAATTAGCTAGAAATAAAATTGGGGTCTTTTGAAATAACACTAAGCATTTACATATCGTAACATTAAATAGGTGTTTATAGGATGGTTTGATTCCAAAGTTCTGGATAAGTTTATTAAAGGAGTTTTATAATGCTTTTAAATGTTTTTTTTTTCCTTCCCTACTGCCCTAAGCACATGCTTAGCCTGAGAATTGGAGAGTTTAACACTGATTGTATAACTTAACTCCCAGTTCAGTCTCAACCAGACCAAAACATTCTCTTTCATGCACTTAGCAAGTATTTACTACATGCCTGTTAATAAAGTACTTGAATGACGTACCAGGCATCAGAAAATAGATGTTGAGTGAGACGGTCTCAAACCATGCTCTCAAGGAAGATTACCCTCTGTAGAAGAAGACATACATTGAACAAGCAGTTATAACAAGATGTGAGAAGGGTCATATTTGGGGGCGTGCAGTGTGTTGTGGGAACAGATTTCAGGGACAGGGATGGATGCCCCAGTGTAAGAGTCATGAAAAGCCTCCCTAAGGGAGAATGAGGAGGTGTGAGACACAGGCAGAGGCAGGGAGAAGATTACGACATGTCTTACTCAGGTGATTATTACATCACTGGGGAAGCAGGGTACCAGAAGAAGAAAAGAGATTTACGCTAACACCCATGACTTCTCTGTGAGAAAACAGCTAGCATAGAATTTGACACATAAATGTCAAAAATAAATAAATCAAAGACTGGTGGAATTTCAGGCAATCTTGCTGATAGCAAGGAAAATTTTTCTGCCTATCCTAAGGAGTAATGACCTAACACATAACCTTTTTCCAGATAAGACTAATGCTTCTAAAATTGGTTAGTGACAGCTACACTGGTCAGAGAGGTTGAGGGATTTATTTTAAGAAAAAAAGCACTGGTAAAGAGATTGGAATGCAGTGAAGATATGAGATCATAAAATCAGTGTCTGAACCAACAGAGCTCCAGAGGTAGTTGTGGTCATATCTTCCATTTTAAACATAGGAGGTCAAATTTCTGAATGCGTGCCCTCGTGTGTGTGTGTGTGTGTGTGTGTGTGTATGTGAGTGTGTGTGAAATGACTTTACAAACTTCAGAGTGGAGAGCTCTGGAAAGAGTCTTCTACTAACCAAGGAGGTCTTTTCACAACTTAAAACAAAAATGATGAGTTAAAGTTTTGGCCAGAGAGAAGTGTATCGGAATGTGAACTGAAGAATGCTTCTGGATTAAACCCAAGGAGGAAATCAGAAATGGATCTCTTCACTTGGAAGGCAGTAAAAGAGTCAGAGCACTGGAGAAACTACCTTGAAACAGTATACAAAGAGTTGAGATTTCTTTTATTCGTATATATATATATATATATATATATATATATATATATATATATGTATGTAAAATCATTAATGGATTCATTTCTTCAAAGTTACATCTTGAGCAACTAATATGTGTTTAGCATTGGGGACACAGTGGTTAACAAGACAGGATTTGTACTGTCATGAAAACATTTAGACTAGTGGGAAGTGACAGACTATTGAAAAAACCTAGTAAATTCTAGGATGGAGAAAACAAAAAGGCTCTTGAAAAATAGGGACAAGGGATAGTTAACCACAATTTGGTGATGTGTATGTGAGGGGTTTCTAATGAAGGCTTCCTGGAGGAAGTTATGTATACTAAAATATCTGGAAAATACATAGGTCATAATCAGGTGAAGGCAAGCAGGAACAAAGAAGGGGGTAATGAGAGTTCCAGGGGTAACAAACAGCATGGGTTGTAAGAGCTCAGAGAAGTGAGAGCATGCTAGGGTTGGAGGAAACCCTGTGAGAACAGCAGGCCACATATGGTTGATTGGTGTAGATACAGTGCTAAGTTTACATTCTACAGAGAAATGAGACAGGATTTCTGTTTTATCCTAACAAACCACCCCATCCCCCCTCCCCACTCCAGGACTTTAGAGTAAAGCTGTTCAATAGCTATTCTGAAATCATTAGTGCTAATTTTCAAATATTCTACTTTCTGCTTTCAAGGATCAGGAGTGAAATTGCTGGCCCATTTGTAATTAGGTGGGGGCCATATAACTCTGTTCTGCCAATGAGTTGTGGATGGCAATGAGTTGTGAATGAAAGGGTTGTGTCTCACTTCTGGATCAGAGTTTCTACTTGACAGTGTAAGTCCCTCCAGATCTTTACCTCCTCCATGAACAACCTAGCAATATTTCAAATAGTGTCTGCGCCATCATCCTGGGGCCCAGCATGAAACAGAGGCCCCAAATGGCACATGATTGACACAGTGTTGACACACAGAAATACCATTTTTTAAAGGCTTTTTTGAGATGTAGGTATTGTTTGCTACTGCAGCATAACCTAGCCCACTGTTTCAGACACAAAATAGGAAACAGGGCCAGGCACGGTGGCTCACATCTGTAATCTCAGTGCTTTGCGAGGCCGAGGTAAGAGGATTACATGAGGCCAAGCGTTGAAGACCAGCGTGGACAACCTAACGAAATCTGTCTCTATAAATGATTTTAAAAAAAGAGGAAACACAATGTCAAATTAATTTAATTAATAATTATTTAAAATTTTCCCACTTTGTTAGGCACTATAGATTTAAAAGCTGGAAAGAGCTACCGGCCAAGAGCTTAGAGATCATGGAGGAGACAGACTCATGATCAGGTCAATTGAGGTTTAGTGAACAGTAAAAGTACAAAGCCTTGTGGGAGCACATAGGAGCGCCAGGCACTCCCACCCAGAGGGGTGTAGAGGGTGGAGGAAGCTGAAACTGACTCAGAAAAGATGCAAAGAAGAAAGCCAGGTTGGAAAGACAGGAAATGATATTTCAGGCAATGAAAAGAGTGGGAGTAATAATATAGAGAGATGAAGCCTTACCTTGAAGAATGACAGCAAGTATTCTCCTTGTGAAGACTATGAAGCCTGCCATTTTCTGGGCCAAGACTGAGAAGAGGTGTGTATTTGGGACTACAGAACATAAGATGTAAACTTTAGAGTCCATGGTTCCAGTGGATTTTCTGTAAAAGCCAAGTTAGAGCTCAAGAAAGAAAAGAGACAGAAATAACCAATAACCAAGCAGAGCTGATAGGAGGAACAATCTATGATTCCTTCAGAATCCTGCCTAGTGAGACTCCAATGGAGTAACAGGCTTCCTGTTCAGACTCTGACATCTAAAGGGCTCTCTTTGTCTCTAGAAACAATAACAAAGAGAAGGAAGCAGGGGACAAAGCCATGCCCGTGTGACATCACTGTGCATGACCCTAGAAACTGGAAACCTCTTAAAGCCAAAGCGTATGCACGGATATCTATTCAGTGGTTCTTTAACAAGAGGAGAAACCTGGCAGAACAGGAGTTTCAACTCACCATGTGGCTTTTCAGGTGGAGGGTCTGTTTGCGATTATTTGAGTGTGGAACAAAGGGTGCACAGAGAAGTCACCCCAGTTTTCCTGAAACTGCACCTCCCTTACCTCATTATTGACTGGTAGCCTTGCACTCAAATGCTGATTCTTCTTAGTTAAATATATGACAGTTTAAAAAAAATGACTTCACTTTCTATTCTAATGAGATGTTAGCAGTTCTGTTTTTTCTGCTAATTACTGCATATCTTCCTTCTGAAGACTCTTTCTATATATATACGTAATTATATATGTATTTATATACACACATGGATATATGTGTGAATATTTGTGTGTGTATACACACACGCATATACACACACAGATATATGTGTGTGTGTATATATATGTGTGTGTGTGTATATATATATATATAATGAAACTTTAATAGCTGCCTCTTGAGAGAATCCAGAGAATCCATCATTGATAAAAATACACTTGCCTTGGGTTGGTGATTTTCTGAGATTTCAATTTCAATAGCTTCTTCCATATTAGGCCTCTTTCACTTCAGAGGAAATAATTATATCCAGGTTTGGCTCTGTTCAATGGGGCATGACTACACCAGAATGAGTGGCTTCCTGAATGGAAAAAGAAAATTGAAAAGAAAAAGACAAGGCCTGACACACCAGACCCCAAATTATTTAAATCCATTTTCAACGAAAAGCTTGGTAGCTTGGTAAAGATGATGACCTTTGAAGGAAAATTCCATTGAGAAACCCCATTTCCCATGTTGTAAGTTTAGAAGAATAAATTGCACTCGGGGAGGAGCGGGGGAAGTTCCTTTCGACATTTAATAAAGCAGGTGGCCTCATTTGAATTTTCCCATTAGGTCTCCTGGAGTGATCTCAGAAATATGTTGGCCTTGCAAACTGTAACTCAGCCTTGGCTCTCTGTCTATCGGACTCACACAGTTTTTCATGAGCAGTAGAATTAGAGTCTGGATTACTTGAAACGTCCAGCAGAAAGTTATTTCTTAGAGTGTTGGATTTCTGATTTGCTATAGACTGTTAAATAAGTTTTCTTATTTTCTGCAGAATATTAATAATCTGACTTTCTAGTAGGCAAATGCCTCATCTCTCAGCCAGCCTGTTTTTTTCCTCTCATCCTGTTATTCTTTTTCTTTTTTATATTTATATTTATTTATTTTATTTTATTTATCTTTTTAAATTTTACTTTAAATTCTGGGATACATGTGCTGAACATGCAGGTTTGTTACACAGATATACATGTGCCATGGTGGCTTGCCACACTTATCAACCCATCATCTAGATTTTAAGCCCCACATGCATTAGATATTTGTCCTAATGCTCTCCCTTCCCTTTCCCCCCAACCCTCTGACAGGCCCTGGTATGTAATGTTTCCTTCCTTGTGTCCATGTGTTCTCATTGTTCAACTCCCACTTATGAGTGAGATCATGCAGTGTTTGGTTTTCTGTTCCTGTGTCAGTTTGCTGAGGATGAAGTTTTCCAGCTTCACCCGTGTCCCTGCAAAGGACATGAACTCATTCTTGTTTTACGGCTGCGTAGTATTCCATGGTGTATATGTACCACATTTTCTTTATTTAGTCTATTATCGATGGCATTTTGGTTGGTTCCAAGTCTTTGCTATTGTAAATAGTGCTGCAATAAACATACATGTGCATGTATCTTTATAGTGGAATGATTAATAATCCTTTGGGTATATACCCAGTAATTGGATTGCTGGGTCAAATGGTATTTCTGGTTCTAGATCCTTGAGGAATTGCCACACTGTCTTCCACAATGGTTGAACTAATTTACACTCCCACCAACAGTGTAAAAGCTTGCCTATTTCTTCGCATCCCCGTCAGCGTCTGTTTTTCTATCATAAGAGTCAATGGGGATGTTTTCATCACATGTAGGGAGAGGGAGTTCTAGAAAGAGCATCTGCTTCTGATAGGCTTGGTGTTGAAGTCAGTCCTAATCAATCCAAATGTAGGCATTCCCTCTCTGTGTGATGGGGCAGGCCATGCAGTCAGTTGCATCCCTTTGTTTATTCAACCAATGACTATTGAAGGAACTTGGTGTGATGTGCCAGTCACGGCCCCTGCCCTCATGTGGTATACAATCAGGAGGCAGAGCGAGAGATACTCAAGAAGTAATTAGGTCCATCATTATTTCAATTGTGAAAAGTGTTACGCAAAAGAATTATAAGATGCAATTAGAAGGTATATCAGACACTCATATGTATGGGTGCCCCCATACAGGCCAGTAATTTGGTATGTTTTCAAACAGACTACAACATTTTACATTTTCTTTTTTTTTTTTTTTTTTTGAGACGGAGTCTCACTCTGTCACCCAGGCTGGAGTGCAGTGGCACGATCTCGGCTCACTGCAAGCTCCGCCTCCCAGGTTCACGCCATTCCCCTGCCTCAGCCTCCCGAGTAGCTGGGACTACAGGCGCCTGCCACCACACCTGGCTAATTTTTTGTGTTTTTAGTAGAGACGGGATTTCACCGTGTTAGCCAGGAAGGTCTCGATTTCCTGACCTTGTGACCTCCCAAGTGATTGGATTAGAGGCGTGAGCCACCGCGCCCGGCAACATTTTACATTTTCATTTAATGGAAGCAGGAAGAAACTAGTTAGAAAAATACTCCATTTTACTAAAGGAATAGCAAACAAGCTCTTTGAGGGCTATGTGTGAGGGCAAGATGGATGTTGATGTAGGCAGGCACAGCTTCATGACGTGCTTTTTTATAGGATTTCAGCAGACTCTTCAGAGTGACAGATTTACTGGGTGAGAGGGGTATAGACCTTCCAGCTACCTACCTTTCACCTTTGTCTAGAGTAGTGACCCAGTCCTAACTTCTGGGTTGGGTGCACAATTTCTTCCCATGCCATAGCTAGGAAGCATATAGAATGCTTCCAGAGCATCCCACATAGCCTAATGACTCTCATCTTTTATTTCTTGCTGCACCCATTGAGCCTATATGGCCATATGTTCCCACATAATGTTCCTGGGGAATCCCAGCAATAACTGGGTGAGATATTTGAGGGATAGTTGCAGATCATCCTAAAGTGGGGGAGGGAGAGAAAGAGCAAAAGTTCAATAAATATGATCGGTTACTGGCAATGCCACCTATCCATAACCCATGGGGTGGTAAGAAATTATAAATTCTCAACTAACCTCAAATAAATAAATAAATAACTCAAATAAATAAATAAATGTATTTATTTAATTTTTTCTCTTTCTCTCCCTCCCCCACTTTAGGATGATCTGCAACTATCCCTCAAATATCTCACCCAGTTATTGCTGGGATTCCCCAGGAACATTATATGGGAACATATGGCCATATAGATTCAATGGGTGCAGCAAGAAATAAAAGATGAGAGTCATTAGGATATGTGGGATGCTCTGGAAGCATTCTAGCTGACGTAATAGACATTTGTGGAAAAGTCTTGAGGATCCTGAATTCATTAAACAGCTCTTCTTTTGCCCTGGTTCCTCATGTTTTCTAGCAGCAAAATTACTCTGTCCCCTTGGTGCCTTGGCCAGCCTAAGCTCAGTCCACATCCAGACAGGCCAATGCTTTGGTAGCAAGCTGACCACACAAACTCTTGTAAACCGTGATAAAGTTCCTAGATATTTTGACTATTTTAGCTTTTTATTATTGAAGAAATACATTAATTTTCTTTTTTAAATCAAGGGTGGTGTCTGTCACTTCCACATCAGTTATCTCCCATGGACTTGAAGCTCTGTCCCTCCTCCCGCCTCCAACATGGTCACTGTCATTTTGGGATTCACCCCAGTCTTCCTGGCACATCCCTCTGGTGATTCCTGCCACACAGCTGCACTGTGGCTCAGGGCAGGAGAGCAGCGTGTGCAAATTGGGGCCATCTCTGAGGGCTGGCCAGCACAGTTCTGGCCATGGGACTCTGGCTTCACAGCCCTCTCGTGCCAGAGCTTCCGTACAGCTCAGAGATGGTGCCAAGGCAAACTGGAGTGGGTGCGCAGGAGGAGAACACAGACACACAAAGGCCGGATCCTGCTGTGCCAGGTCTCATGCTCTGACGCGGGGCCCCACTGACTGAGCACAAAAGAAGCCTTTCTTTCTGTCTCTATTTTCTGGGAATGCAGCCTGAATAGAGGCTACAGAACAGGAAATAGTTGATGGTGAAGGCTTAAAACATGGGCTTCAGAGTTAGTGAGAAGGGGATTTACATTTCTGTTCTCAAACTTACAAGCTATGTGACATTAGGCAGATACCGACGGTCACGGAGGCTTAGTTTTCATATCTATAAAGTGGGGATACTGACATCAACCTGGAAGAATTGTGATAATTATATGACATGAAGCATGCAAAATGCTGAGCACAGAGACCGATGGCTATTAATTAGGACTGATTTCTCTGGGTTTTTCTAGATTGTTTCCATGTGACTGTCCCTCCTCCTCCAAAAGGACAAATGTTAGGAAGAATATTTGTCTTGACTGAATTGGTAGCGGAGTAGCATCACATGCTTGCACTGTGTGGCCCAGGATTACATCAGAGACATCATCTTCCCAGCACGCCTTACCACGCCTTCAAACAAGTGCTCCATCTGGCACAAAGACCAAGAAAAGGTTCCAGTCCCTTGAGGTTGGAGAAGAAAGCAACGGCAAAGAAACAAGCTATTAATATTAATGTTCCAGGAAAAGAAGAAGAGAGAAAGGACACGGGCGCCCAGGAAGAATGACTCCATATGGCTTTGATGTGTTCGTTTCCACAGGATGGGGAGCAGCGTGGAGAATACAAAATAGTGAGGAGGAGAGAAATGAGGAGCTGGAGGTGGCCTGGCAGCATCTGAGAAATTACATGAGCTGTAAGGAGTAGGTTTTGTCCAGACAAAAAGTCAGCCAGCCACACTGCCATCTGCAACCATCAGAGAATAAGCCAGAAAGGGAAAGGGAAGCCCAGAGTGCCCTGTTTGTTCCAATTAGTGGGTGTAGGCTATATTCTGTAAGGGTCTATTGTGCTAAACCCAGAGGGCACTGGCATTATTGAGACCTCTTTCAAGTGTCTCCTCTGTGGATCTCTTCAAGCAAAGTGCTTTAGTCCCTCTATTGAGATCCCGTTGTACCTCTCAATTTCTCACACGTATATATTCTCCGTTGCATAAGAGCCCAGCCTTTGCAGTCTGAACTGGATTAAAATCCCGTCTGTACCTCTACCTGGCCTTGATACATTTGGCCTATTACTCCAGCACCCAGAGCCCCCGTTTCCTCATCTATGAGTAGTTTAAGTAGTGTAATAAGGTGAGGAAGTAGTTTGCGAGGAATTGAAAAAGAAGTAAGAGTGTACAGGACCTAACAACCGTGGTGGTTACTATAAATATTAGAGCTCATTCTCTTTCTTTTACCCATACCAGAGACAGCACAGAGCAAAAGGGTGAAGGAATCTATGGCAAATGGAAAAATCTCAGACTAATATGTTACTAACAGCACAGGTATTGCAGACCCTGTTGAAAAAAGGGAGCTTCCTCGGGAATACTGCAGGCAAAGCCTCCATACCTTGAGTGAACTTTGAGCCCTTTGTACAGATAGAAACTGAGAATACACTGCCAACCCAAGTAAAAAAGATCTCTGACATGTGAAGAAATATTCCAGCCTAGAGCACATGGGAAGTACAGCATTACATTAAAAGAACTTTTTGGAGAAGGTAAAAAGAAGAGGAATTGTGCAGCTTCAGATACCCCATCTCACTGAGCTGAGATGATGTCTGGCTAAGTGTTTCTATCATTTCCTTAGTGATGAGGAATTGGGGTGTGTAGCAGAAGCCCACCAAATAATATCTATAGGCTATTGTACATCATAAAACTTCAGTTAATTGTTCAGTAAAGTCTATTTGCCATGTTTTACAATACTTTTAGTATTGTTCAATTATTTCTTTGGATTATCTTTTGATCATCTTTGTAGGATCTCATATTAAATTAATCTTTAGGTATTAAACTCAACATGAATGGACTGTACCTCAATATTTTGTTATCAACATTCTTTTTTTTTTTTTTTTGTAGACAGAGTCTCGCTCTGTCGCCCAGGCTGGAGTGCAGTGGTGCTATCTCGGCTCACTGCAAGCTCCGCCTCCTGGGTTCTCGCCATTCTCCTGCCTCAGCCTCCCAAGTAGCTGGGACTACAGGCACCCACCACCACACCCAGCTAATTTTTTGCATTTTCAGTAGAGATGGGGTTTCACCATGTTAGCCAGGATGGTCTCGATCTCCTGACCTCGCGATCTGCCTGCCTCACCCTCCCAATGTTATCAACATTCTTTTTTCTAGAAAGAGTAAAACCTCATCGAGCAAGTCCCCTTAAGAGTGCTACATTAGAGAAAACACTTCTTTAGGTAATCTTGGAATGGGGAAGAACCTTCTAAACATGAAGACAAATTTGGCTATATAAGAATCGAACATTTCTGCCCAAGAAAAAAGCACGAAGAATGACAAATGAAGGATTGACTTTCTCAACTGCAGATCATTGAGAGACCATTTGATGACAGAAAGAATAAATATGAACAGGTAAAAACATGAACAGACTGATCTATGAAAAACAAAATTGGCTTATGAGCATATGAAAAAATGCTCAGGATCACTCATCATTAAATAAATAAAAATGATAATACCAATGAGAAAAGTTTCCCAGGTTAGATTGGCAAATATCAGAGTCTCATCATATTGGCGAGGTGTGAACAAATATATGTTCTCATCAAGGATTGGTGCAAACTTTGGAGCGCAATTTGGCAATAACTGATGAAATTTTAAAAATGCTTTGTCAAGGACTGACATTTTAAATATTTTATCTCACTGATATGTCTGAACATATGAACAAAGATGCATGCACACAGATTTTTTGCAGTACGTAATATAATAACAAAGACTAGCAACAAACTCAATCAGAAAGAGACTGTTAAATAAATGATTGTTCACTTTTAAAATGGTATACTACACAGCTATTACAAAGAATGTGTGTGTGTTTGTGTGAATGTGTAGGGTGTATGTGTATACATTAAAAGCGTGGGGAATTGGGAGTGTTATTTTTTTTTTTTTTGAGACGGAGTCTCGCTCTTTCACCCAGGCCGGACTGAAGTGGCACTATCTTGGCTCACTGCAAGCTCCGCCTCCTGGGTTCACGCCATTCTCCTGCCTCAGCCTCCCAAGTAGCTGGGACTACAGGCGCACACCACCGCGCCTGGCTAATTAGGAGTGTTCTATTTTTATAAGGAAGTTTCTTGTGAAATTAAGTTAAAGTTAAATAAATACTATTAAGCATTTGTCTTTTGATTTAAAATAATGATTTCTAGCATGGAGGACAGTACTTTGCACATAATGTAAATACCCAAATATTCACTGAGTGTGAAAGAGTAATTTGGATGAAATGTTAAAAGAAAGTATCTCCTTAATGAGAGTAGACCCAATGAATACCTTCATGTCCTTCTATACCCATCTTTAATCTCTTTTACTGGGAGTGTAACACATGGAAAAGTACACGAAACAATATACGGTTCAATAAATTATGACAAAATAAGCATCGTATAACCACTAATCTGATAAAGAAATACAACAAACCCTCTCTTTTCACCTATGAGTTCATGGATGCTTTGTCATTAGAACTTCTGTTTCCTTACGTGTAAATTGAGGATGTTGAAAATCATAACACAAATGTGCTTGTAATATCACGTGAGATAATATTGCTATCATGCTTATAAGTGATAGAGAGTTCTGCAAATGGGGAAGATTATAGGCCATTCAGTTTGATTGATGTGTCAGAGGCTAGTAGGTACCATCAAAGCCCAAGGGCATCTTGCTTGAAGTCATCCCTATGGTCCTTACTATCCTGGGCAGGTGTGATGTAGGGAAAACAGCTGCCCATTTATTTATGCTTAGCATTCCAATAATGGAACACTGCACATTTATGCCTAGTGTTCCATTATTGGAACGCTAAGCATGTGGGAGTTATTTATATCCTACTGCTCAAGGTCATCACCAAGGTCTGATTTTTCACACACGTCTGCAATTCAAAAAATTGCAACCTCCGGCATAAATGGGTTAATGGACTTAATGGAATTAACTGGTGGTCAAAATTCTGCCACTGCCCTGAGAATAAACAATAAACCTTTCTTCTTATTCTGAATCTGTGAGTTTTGCCAGGGAGCAGGAGAGATAGAACCATGGAATCTCCTGGGAGACTCTCAGAGTGCTCATTGGAATGGTCTCCAATGACTAGGGGAGGAGTCACCTTGCAGTAGCCTCTAGTGATGTGGAGTGGTTTGCCTGCTCTGCCAGGTTCCTTCTAAAGGCACTCTAGCTATGTGACCTTGGACAAGTTACTTAACCTTGTGCAGCCTCAGCTACCCCATCTCTTTGAAGGCAAACTTAGTCTCAGTCTCACAGGGTACTGTGAGGGTCCTTGTGAGATAATCCGTGTAAAGTGCCCAGCAAGATGTCTCACTCAGCCAGTGCTCAGACATGTTTGCAGAGTGTTAATCTCTCAGAAGGAGCTGATTATCAACATTCTTTTGCCTAGAGAGAGGAAAGTCTTTTTGCCATTTTATGCAGTTTATATTTATAGATACTATTTGCCATATTATACAGTAATAGATTTTCCTGGACAATAATCTCACCAGATAATCTTGGTGGATGAGATTGCAGCATGTGGGCTACTTACATTCTTTAGGGCAGAAGAGTTTCTGTGGATCTAGAGTGGAGTGGTGGTTTTATGACTCCTGTAGCACTCAGTTGATTCTCCATTGCTCCTGAATAGGTCTTTCTTTACTGATGACAGGGTCTCCCCATACAGGGACACATGGGGCTTGATGAGGGAAGATAGGATATGTGAAGCTTATGTAGGGACAATGAGAGCAGGAACGCTATTCTTAGGCTTTATGCTTGTTTGGGCAGGGAAGTGGAGGGCAAAGGGAAGAGAGAGGGAGAGAAAATGGCTCAGGAGTAGAAATGTGTAAAGCATGATTTGAGAACAAGAAACACGGAGATAGGATGTTCTCTTAGGGAAATATTAGATGCCAAGGCAGAACATACAATTTGGGGTCTTGACCAGAAACCTTTGTTGCCAGCAAAGGCATTAAGAATTTATCCTGCAAGTAATGGGGAACCATTGAACTTAAACAGGGTAGTGACATGTCTCAAGCACGGGAGGTAAAATTGAATTAGCAAATTAGCTAGAAAACAGGGATAGTTACTAGCTACAACAATTACTATGTTCAACTCAAGAAAAATCCCCTGGCACAGAGCCTCATGTACTTAACATATGCCTGCTGAATTTTTATTTCAAATATAAAATTGCTGTTACTTAGATGTCATCTGGCCTCTCCAGCTTTTAATATAAAATGACTTTGCGTTTTATTTAAACCTGAAGTTAAGTGACTATTTCTCTTGCATAAACTCAGTCCGAGGGATGAAATGAGATTAAACATCATAGTATCCATCCAACCTCCTTCCTCTACCTTCCCCTGCCCATCACCAAAGTCCTCTTTTCTGTAGGTGCTAGATGAAAATGGATATTCATTGTGTTGATGATGGGAGGCCTTCATGGAAAAGCACCACTGGGTTCCAGCTTAGTCAGCTGCATGATTTCATAGAGCATCAAGGCAGATGCTAATGGGAGGTTGGTGGAGAGGTAGTCAGAAAAGAGACTGACAGTGCAACTCAGAGAATTGGGGGGGAAGGTTTAATGGCAAAGATGGAAATTCAGCTGGGCTTCTGTGAGTTTAGTTTCATTGAGAACTAAGGGACAGGGAGAGACCAAAGCGGGAGAACGAATTAAAGCTGCTGAAAGAAGTCCTAAGAGTCAGTGTAGTTTATGAGAAGTGCATAGACTTGGGAATCAGCCACGGCCAGATCACAGAACAGCACTGTGAGCTTGGGCAAGTTCGTTATGATTGTGTGCTTACCTGTAGAGATGGGGATAAAATAGGGTTTCTGTGAAGATGAATCAATGATAGGACATGAAAGAGCTTGAGACAGTGTTCAGCATGCATGCTTCTCTATGTTTCTGTTTTTTTTTTTATTGTTCCTTGTTCTCCTTTTAACTCCCATCACCTAAAATTTTGACACTGGTCATAGGCACCTATTTTTGTTGAAAATGTCACTGGCCTTCTGTTAGGGAAGAGTAACTCTTTATACTGATGTAGCACTTTGCTGTTTTGAAAGTGTTTTTATGGATATTACTATCATCTGCTCTTCATAGCAACTCTGTGAATTACAGTCTTATCCTAGTTTCACAGCTGGGGACATTGAGGCTCATTGTTGCACAGCTAATAGTTAGTGGTAAAATCAAATTATTTGGCTTTTAAAGTGCTGTTTTCAGCCGCAGACAGTATAGAGACATCTATGAGGACTCCCCTGCTTCTGGTTTCAATACTGTGTGTAATTGTGGTATCCTGGAAACCACTTTGGGTATCCTTTTAACCTGGTTTTCCAGATGTGTCTTGCCATTTGACCAGGAGACTGGAAAGATTAGAGTGAAATGAAAGTGGAGACTGGGCCACCCTGCATTGGTAATAAAGTTTCTCCATGTTACCAGTCTTTAACCCATAGCCATGTTACACTGAATTAATTACTAGCTACTAAGAATTGCTTCTAAGATACCCGACAGAGGGAGAGAATTCTCCCTCGTCTGTCTCTCCTCTGCTGCACATATATACATGCATGCCCCAGTTCTAGCATTAAAAGTTAGCAGGGATTTCAAGAGTTCCTCCTCTACATGCCTGCAGATGGTTTGCTTATAGTCTTATGACTCCTGTTCATTAATTTGATGTGCATTTTGTTGCCTGCTCGGTTTTCTTTCTTGATTCTCGTCATGCTCTTATCCCTGCTATTGTAAGAGTGACAAGTTCCAGAATTCTGTCTGAATTTAGTCATGTCACAATTATAGCACCCCACTTCACTTTCCACTTCAGCTACTCTGCAGCCTGGGTTAAGCACCACTGTTGACACTTGTGGTTCTTCCTCTGACATGACATATTGACAGGCTCTATACCCCTGGCCATCCAGAGTTCCATGGTAAATATGGTGTAAAGCTCTGATAGAGAATGAATGAAACTGGACAAGATGCCATAATGCAGTTTCGCCAGTGGAGAGAGCCACCTCTCATCAGAGGCTTCTGCCTTCACAAAATATTGATGAGGTCCCCGCCACAGTGTGCTTGTCATAGGAACTGATAAGGGTGAGGGAAAAGACAAGTGGAGAGAAAAGTATACATGAAATAAAATCTAGTTGACCACAAATCATTGACATGTTATTCCTCGTGTCCTAATTACCTTCGGATGTTTTCCTTGTCCTTTAAGGTTTTATCTATCATTAAAAAATGAATTGCCTCATTTGTAGAGAACTGTGAAAGCTAATTAAAAACGAAATCAAAAGCTACAGATGTAATTATTACACAATGAGATAAGGATAACATTATCTGATGCCATTTCATATACCAAAAGTGCATTTTAATTAGAACCCCAGGTGGTAACTAAGAAAGCAGGTATAAAGACATTTTATCTTTACTGCCTATTTGCAAAATAATTGTGCATCACAATTATTGTTTGAGGGTATACACCAGATTTCTGGAAAATGTTCCCTAAAAGGAGGACTGTTCTTGATCTTGGCCCATACAACACAAATAAATAAACATAATTCTTTATCAAGACCAATGTGCTGAATCTGATATTGCAGGCACACAAGATTTAGGACCATTTGAAACTTGTAATCATTTAGTATCAAAAGATTAGATTCATTCTTCTTAGTTCTATAAAGCATAAATATGACATGTATCTGTAATGGCAATGAAACAAATATTTTAAAACATCTACTTTTGTCTTTACACATAATTTATAATGCTATTTTATGACTCTGTGTGTGTGCATGTAAAATACACAGTTCATTTGCGTGCAATATAGCAAAATAACAGTAATATACTTGTACATATTGTGTACAGGTTGAAATGGTACTGAGCAACTGGGAAAGCTTTCTAGTAAGTAATTCCTAAAAGACCCTTTCTAGAATCAAAGTCATGTGTAGTCTCCATCTTGTGGATGGGAAATGGAGAGGGCAAAAGGGTCAATAGGGTAGAAGGTAATGGCACATGTATACCTATGTACCGAACCTGCACGTTCAGCACATGTATCCCATAACTTAAAGTAAAAAAAACAAACAAACAAACAAAAAACACGGAGACAGAATTTAATTTTATCTGTACATAAGAAAATAGGTAATCATGACAAAGCATTCTGGTTTTCCAAATTTCACTGAATTATAATCAAATAAAATTCTTGAAACTATAAAAAAAAAAAAGAAGGCAAGCAGGAGCGTTTATCTCCCTTAACATCCATTGCTTGCCCAAGGCTAGTGGGAATGCTGTGTTAAGCACCACCCCTTGGTCCAGGGTAAGCGTGTCATGGAGGTAGCAGGTGATCAGTGTCTGCCATGGCCATAGGGGTGCTGTGGAGGGTGGTGATGAGGTGCATGTAATCAATTTCCTGGTTTTGCCAAATAAAAACCCTCAGTTGGAATCTACATTTCTGTGTTCTAACTTTAGTTACCTGTACCCCTTTTCCCCAATGGCTAAATTGCTGTGTGACTTTGGGCAAGCTCTGTAACTACTCTGAGTCACAGCTTCTCTGTCTTTCAGATAGGAACAATGATACAACTCAGTTCTCTTCGTGTAGCGCCAGAATAATCAGTCTGAAACTATCGGTCAAAACCTCAGATTAAAAAATGGACACAGTTAATATGTGTTCTGTCTTCTTTCCTTCATTCAACATAGCATTTAGGTAACTCAAGACCAGGGACCCAAGAGAAAGGACAGAAAGCACAACTGGAATCAGTTTTGCAGCTCATTTATAATTCTCATTTGAAAACAAATTAATAAATTAACATACCTCTAAATAAAGATAAGAATAAAGATGAACTTGGCTCAGAAAAATATTTATTCACCTCTACTGTTATAGACTGAATGTTTGTGTTCCCCCAGAATTTATATGTTGCAGCCTTAATACTTCAAGTGATGGTATTTGGAGATGGGCCCATTAGGAGGTAGATTTAGATGAGATCCTAAGGATGGGGCCCCCGTACTAGAATTAGTGTCCTTATAAGAAGAGGAGGAGACTGGAGCTCTCTCTCCACCTTGTGAGGACACAATGAGAAGGGGGCCATCTGCAAGCCAGGAAGATGAGGCCCTCCCTCGCCAGAACCCAACCATGCTGTCACCTTGGTTTTGGGCTTCCCGGCATTCAGAACTGTGAGAAATAAATGTTGTTTAAGCTACCCTGTCTTTGGTATTTTTCTGTAGTAGCCTGAGAAGACTAAGACACCTACTATATGCCAGGCTTTGTTATAAATATTTGAACTGCTACAATGAACACAGAAATTCCTGTTCTCGTGCAATTTACATTCTACTATGGATAGATAGACAATACACAAATACATAACATGATGAATACATGAATAGATAAACAAATCCATAGATATATACAATTATAGCAATAAAGTAGTGAAGTGACATTTAAAGTGTCAGATGGTAATAAATGCTATGAAGTGTAAATCAGCAGGACTGAAGAGACAGCAGGTACTGGTAGGGAGGATGCTATTTCAGATAAGATGATTGGAGGGGTCACTGATGGCTTGACATATGATCAAAGATCTGAAAGAAGTGAGGGGGTTGACCATGTAGCTCTCTTGGAGAACACTGTTCCAGGTGCAGGTGTAGCAAATGCCAAGATTGTGTTCCCTGGGTTCAAGGAACAGGAAGGGAGGCAGTATGGCTTTTCCACTTCTGCAAGCTTTTCCATTAAAGTGCATTCTTGAGGTGTAGCCCATGTATTTCAGGGGCCCAGAAAAATCATACACTGGTGCTTATGGACATGGCCTCATGTAGGAAGTCAGAACTCTTTTGTTACCGCTGTCAGTTAATTTTCCATTTTTGCCATTATAGATACATATTTAGACCACGGTGGTGTTACTCTTGCCCTGTAAGTAAATAAATATAATTTATTATTCTTTCAGGGAATAATTTTTTTTACTGTTTCAGAGTCTAATTTATTGCAGCAGTAGAAACAAACAGAAACATTGCTTAAAAGGTGCAATCTGCCAAACAATGGACGTGTCTCTGACTTATCCAGGGCAGTTTCTCCAGCAGGAGTGTGGAAACTGCATTGTAGTCATCCCTGTATCTTGTCATTTCCCTCCCTCTCCTTCTCGTCCTGGACAGTGCTTCTAGCTCATCCTCTTCAATGCCAAGATAAGCCACTCTGCTGTGCTCCTACTGTGTTCTGCATATAGTCTATGCACATTTGCTCAGCTTTCTCAGTCCTTACAGGGGTGCAATTTTAAGAAATATCAAATAAGACTAACAAAATTAGGTGAAATAAAGCATATAAGGTGTTTAGCACAGTGCCTGGTACATGATGTTTTTTCTCTGAGTGGTAGCAATTGTTATCACTAGTTATCTTATTTAGTCCTCCTAAAGAAATCTATGGAAGGGGCGTTGTAATTCTCAACTTATGGGCCCAGGGAGTTTAAGTAACTTCTCCAAGGCCACTCTGTCAGTTTCAGTCTAAGTTTGGCTTTAAATCTCAGTCTATCTATGCAGAAGCCTGTGCTCTTTTTCTTATTCTGTTGCCACTCTGCCCTCTATTTTCCTTCCATATATAAAATGGGAATAAGATTCATATACAAGTCCTTACATCTATACATCTACATATGTACATGAATATATGTCGCAGGGGTGTTTTGAAGATTAAATGTTTTCTATATGTAATTGAGATGGTAGTATTCAAATACAAATTAAGATATTATTTAGATATCTCAAGATCTGATATTACTAAGATATCTGTATAGAAGACACGATGAAATAGAATTAAAAACAGTGAAGAGTGCTAGTCAGTCAATAGTTGTGATGAGGCACTAACAAGCTTGTGGGTATTCAGAGAAGAAAATGATCCTGATGGGCTGATGTAGGTGGAAAAGCAAGTCAGGGAATGTGCTAGGAGGAGCAGAGTGCAGGCAGGACGTCACAGGTAAAGAGCAGCACCCCACCTGTGCAAAGACCAGAAGGATGTGTGTGTGTGTGTGTGTGTGTGTGTGTGTGTGTGTTTGCATGGGACAGTGAGGGGATATCACTGTGTACAGCCTTCATAGGCAGAAAGAGGGGGATGCAGCCTGAGGTCTTTGAAGATCTGATGTTGGTATGTGAGGTCTTGTTCCTGTGTACGGGGCCTCAGTCAGGCGTGTAAGTAGAAGATGGATGGGTGAATAAGATCATGTGGGATAGAACCAAATAGGCGTCCTGAAGCAACATTAGCTATTCAAATCTTATACTTGCCTGTATTAGCCAGGGTTCCCTGGAGAAATGGAACTGATAGAATGTATAGAGATACATAGAAGGGGATTTATTATAGGAATCGGCTCACACAATTTTAGAGGCTGAGAAGTCCTGCAATCTGCTATCTGCAAGTTGGAGACCACGAAAAACTGGTGATGCTGCCATTTCCAGTCTAAACATGAAGGTCTGAGATCCAGGGAGTCAATGGTGCACGTCCCAGTCCAAATCTGAAACCTTGAGGACTGGGGGTGGAACAGTGGGAGGAGATAGTGTGAACCCTGGTCAGAGTCTGAAGGCCTAAGAAAGAGGAGCACTGATGTCCTAGGGCAGGAGAGATGCACATCCCAGCTCAAGGAGAGAAAAAATTCACTCTCCTTCCTTTTTTTTTTTTTCATTCTATTTGGGCTCCTCAGTGAATTGGCTGATACCCATCCACACTGGTGAGGGCAACTTTATTTACTTAGTCTACATTTGAAAAGTGAAGTGAAGCTTCTCCCTTTCTCTGCTCTGCTTTCTTCCTCTCCCTTCCTCTCCTCTTTTCCTTCTCTTCTCATGTCTGACTCTCTTTTATTCCTTTTTTTCTTTTTTCTTTCCTGCCCAGCCGACAAGGTAAGTAAGGACGGGAATGTCCTTCTGTTTAGAAGGTATACATGGGCCACAGTGGACTGAGAAGTGTCACCTCAGGTATTTCCAGATGCTTTTACACCATTGTTTATCCCAGTTGTCCAAAAAGGAATTCCAGATCCAATGGAACCATTTCAGGATCACTTTCAAAGTCAAGCCAGAACCAACATGGGAGTGGCATGGGATTCTGATGCTCTGTCCGCATTCTGTCAGAACCAACATTTCCATGCACAGTGGCCAAATTCCATATCTGCATCTTCATGAGGAGACTGTCAGGCTGCTGGAGCCCACTGTGTCCATCCCATGATGGGGGCCTGACATCTGGGATGGGGGCAATAATCAATGACTGCTGGGTGTGAGTTTAAGCAGCTCAGCCTCCTCATCCCCCAGATGGAATATTTCTGATGCACGTGTTGCACACAATTTCCCATGTATCCTCTGGGGATGAAGCTAAAGCTGTCTACTGTGGTCACTGACTGAACAATGCACTCCTTATTGGCTTCATTCTTCATCTATCCCTTTTCCATTCCCCTGCCAGGTCTCTGCACTTCCAAACTAAACTCACACCATTGGTCCTCTTCTCAGGCCTTGCTTCTGTGGGCATCTCACCTAGAAAAAGGGGTAGGATGTTAATGGCAGTCTCTTTAGATCTGCCTCTGACATACACAAAAGTCTTCTCTGTTATGCAGGATCCAGCTAAGCTCACTAGGTAGGAAACAAAATAGAAATGTGAAATCAAAAATCTAAATGCATTTATAAAGAAAGTCTCTTGTGTATACCTCTCTTAGAACCAGCAGTGATTTGAAAGGAGTAACTGGCTGCTTACTTAGCGCTTTAAATAAGGGGTCAGCAAATGTATTTATAAGGGCCAGATAGTAAATACTTGAAGCTTCACAGGCCAGACAATCTCTATTGCAACTACTTAATTCTACCGCTGTAGTGAAAAAGAGGCAATCATAGGCAATATATAAAATGACGAGTGGGGTTATTTTCCAACAGAACGTTACTGACAAAAACAGAGGCCCAGATTTGGCCTGCCCCTGTTAGATCCTGCCTATCTTCGTCTATTTAATGAAGTGTTCACCTTGCATTTAATTTCACATGCTTCGTCCTTTGCCTTTCCCTCCCTGTCTCGACCATGCTTCCCACACGTTTGTGTTTTCTGCTTGTACTTAAAGGTGCAGCCCAGGGTTTCTTCCTCTGGAAATTCCTCCTTGACCCTCAAGCCTGGGTTAGGGGCTTCTCATCCATTTTCTCCTATTACCCAGTGCTTACCTCTGTCTTGGTACTTACAGCCCAATTGATTATCTTTACATTTGCACATTTTTTAGTGAGAGGCCTTTCAATTGTGACAGAAATCTATCTCAAAGTTGTTTCAATACAAAAAAAGTTTTTTCTTAAGTTTGCATTTATTGGCTTTATGATTGAATTGCAAATATAAACCTAAAGCACTTTTAACTTTTCTGAAATCTGTTAACAGTCTTGCTTTACTGCAGCCCCTTTCCTCATGGGCATAATGACACATGTCCCAGTTTGCCTGGGAGTGTTCTGGTTTACATCTTTTGTCCTCAAGCAATTATAAATAGTGCCCCCTTTGACTCTCATTAGTGCCCTGGAATTTGCAATAAATTATATGATCACCTACTTAATGACATGCTAGTCATATTTTCTAACTTCTTTGTCACTTTCAAGGACGAAGAGTTAGTCCTCTCCATTCATAAACTCATATCTCTTATTTTACCCCAGGCCCCCATACAGGGGAGTCTGTGGCAACTCTCCATATGCTCATTCCCCTGCCCTGTCCTTGCCTCTCTGAATTTAGGAACGGGAAGGAAAGAGACAGAAAAAAAGGGTATTTCCTTTTATGGTTTTTTCATAGTTGTTTTTTCATGACCTTTTGGACTTGATTTTATTATTCTGGCTTGTAGTCCCTTCTGTGTCACAGGAGTATAAACACTGGCTGTCTTGTGGGGACATATATGGATTATATTTTTGGGAAGATCTCAAGGGGACCCATCTGGTATAGTCAGCTTCCTTGCAAGAGGCCTGGTTGAAGCTCAACCTCTTCCCACTTCTCACCTTCATGGGTGGTGAAGCTCACAGGCTCTGGCTGCTGGGGCTCTCTAGACTGGCATGCAGCTCTCCTGGAAGATACTGGTAAGATGGTTTGAGATGGTTTAAGACAACTTCTGTTGTATCAGCTCTGCCTGTGGAAATGTTATCTCTTCCTGCCAAATGGAGGTAATGAGGGTTCCCCTTGGCTTTTCTTTCTTGGCCTTTTGGGTCGTTTCCTTTTGTTACAGATCAGCAGCAATGGTCTCTCTGTTGGTTCAGAAGACCAGAAACTCATACAACAGATCATCACCAGTTCCTGAGTGGTGGAGTAGTGATGGAGGTGGGAACAGCATGTTTTGTACAACTCTATCTTACAGGAAGAAAGGGGCTGAAATTAGTTGAAAATTATCTTTAATGTTGGGGGTAGATATGTGAAATTGTTGTTTTTTCATAATCTCTCTCTTCCAAAAGACAAATTTCCTTTTCTGCACCTAGTCCCTCCCTGGAATCTTGAAGAAAGTGGAAAGGTACATTAAAGGGGGATATAGTATACCCCAGGGCTTCCAGGGGGCTGTAGGGGAACTTAGCATGTTTTCGTTCTGGCTTCTCACATTTATCTCTTCACAATTGTTCCTTACAGTTGGTTCTATCACAATTCATGGAAAATGGGAACATCTCTCACTTGACACTTCATACTACCATGTTACACATTCAAAGCACTAACAGGCCACCATGGAGTTGGCCTTACACAACAGTGTGCTGGCTTCAGGACTCACAATGTCCCCGCCCTTCAGTTCTTCTCCTTTTGCACTGGTCTTACTCTGTTCTAGGTCCCAGAAGGTTTTCCATGTGGTGGAGGAGAAGGCACATGACTAATGACTGTCCCAGGTTTATATTATTGCAGTTCCCAACCTAGAGGAGAACAACCTTCACTCTTATTTTATACATATAGACCCCAGGGAATATTTATGATTAGTCCTGCTTAGATCATATATCCATGCTTTGGCCAAATAATGTGGCTAGGGTGATGAGGTGCTTGACTAGCTGGACTGAAGCTATGTGTTTATTTCTGTGATAGGAGTGGGGAGGAGACGATGTGACTGGAAGCTTCCCACCCCCACCAGGAATCATGTGGAGTTTTAAAATGGGGAAATATCCATGACCTCAGTGACAGGGACAGTAAACTGAAGAGGAACAGAAGAGAGAAAGACAAGTCAGTCCAGTTTAGATCATCTTAGATCAGCCAGTCACTTGCCAATCCACCCACTGATTACAAATCCATGAGTGAGCCTCATTGGGATCAGTACAAACTACCCAGCTTAATTGTTTTCAATCCACAGAATTGTGAGCTATATAGCTTGTTATTGTTTTGGAATGATTTATTACTCAGAAAGGCTAACTAATACAAGTACTGAGGAATAATATTTTATCACTATTACTTCACAGATGTGCCACCAAATCTTGATGAACATAGAATTTTATTTTTGCTATCACTGAATACACATACACACACATGCACGCAGGCACACACATACGTATATATCACATATTGTTACTGCAAGATCTACCATTAAGTGTTAAGCTTATGTAGGTTATGGAATAAGGTATCCAGATGGTTACAACTTGAAACATGAGGCAAGAGGCATAATATAATAAAAAGTTGGCACCAGAGAAAAAGTGCAGACTTACTAGAGCTTGCACAGGACATTTGCTCATTAATAGAAAAGACAGCATGGTCAGAGCAGTAAGTTCTACTGAAGTAATAACACAGTACTGAAGAATAATCATCACGTTAACAGTGCAGATATTGTGGAGATTTTTATGGATCCGTAGAGATCTCAGTGATTTTTGAGCCTCAACCAACACCTTGATTTCAGCCTTTTAAGACTCTGAGCAGAGGACCCAGTTAAGCTGTTCCTAGACTCCTCACCCACGGAAATTGTGAAAGTATATTGTTATAAGTTGCTTATTTTGTGCTAATTTGTTATGCAGCAATTGAAATCTAACACAGGGGAAGAAACATTAGCATGGGGTAAGCTATTAACTATTCCTGAATTAAACTATAAAGTCTATGGGGGCAGGTGCTGTGTCTATCTATCATGATGGTTAACTTTTTTTTTTTAGATGGAGTCCAGCTCTGTCTCCAGGCTGGAGTACAGTGGTGCGATCTCGGCTCATTGCAACCTCCGCTTCTTGGGTTCAAGCAATTCTCCTGCCTCAGCCCCCTGAGTAACTGGGATTACATGCATGCACCACCCTGCCCAGCTAATTTTTGTATTTTTAGTAGAGACAGGGTTTCACTATGTTGGCCGGGATGGTCTCGATCTCCTGACCTCATGATCCGCCCACTTTGGCCTCCCAAAGTGCTGGGATTACATGCATGAGCCACTGCGCCTGGCCCATGATGGTTAAGTTTTTGAGCTCTGGGACTGAATGCAGGCCCTGCCACTTATTAGCTGTATGGCTTTGAATGATGTATCTCAGTTTCCTAATCTGTAGAATAGGAATTATAACATTATGGGAATTGAGGGGGAATAAATGTAATAGTCCATACACAATGGTTAGCATCCCATATGATGTGTGCACTCTGTAAGCATTAGCTATCATATTCAGCTGAAATCACTATTGAATTTGTAGCAGGTGACACAGCAGGTGACACAGTGCCCATCTTTATAGGCATTCAGTACATATACACAGAAAGCAAGGAATGGATGGTAGAGTGAGTAATTTGAGTGGCTGAAGAAATGGATAAATGGTGAATGGCTACCCGAGATATTCCATTCATGTTCCTTTTTCTTTTTCTTTTTTTAGAGACAGGTCTTGCTCTGTCACTCAGGCTGGAGTGCAGTGATGCAATTATGGCTCACCCACTGCAGCCTCAACCTCCTGGGCTCAAGCGATCCTCCCACCTCAGCCTCCAAAGTAGCTGGGACTACAGGAACACACCACCATGCCTGACTGATTTTAAAAGTTTTTGTAGAGTCGGGGTCTCACTATGTTGTCTAGGCTGGTCTCTAATTTCAGGGCTCAAGAAATCCTCCCATCTTGGCCTCTTAAAGTGCTGGGATTACAGGCATGAGCCACTGTGCTGAGCCTCAATTCATATTTCTTTAAAAAGTCACAGCTTTTATAATTTAAGCCTGTCAGTGCCTGTGGGATAAACAGCCAAAGGAGGGCAGGGCTTGCACAACAGGCTGCATGCTCTCCAGCAGTCATGACAACAGAAAACTCGTGCTCAGATGCATCACCTGGTGACTCTGACAGGGACCACATCTGGAAATTTCCAGGCTAGGGAGACACTTAGGATTTATCCTTCCTTACCCTCGTCTTCTTTGTTTGCACTCGCTTCGTTCTCTTGCTGAGCTGCTAACTCACTGGCTAAGTGGAAACTCACATTTTCCTTCTTTCTCTTGCCCCCACAGACACCCTTGCCCTTGGCTGCATGAAAAGGATATGCTTGCTGAGCAGCAGGTATAAATTAACTACATGAAATGTAGTTATTTCATCCTGGATGTGATAGGAAGAGGGAGGAACAGAAGGAAGGTTTGCAGTGCTGAGTTTAGACTCTGAGAACGTGATCCAGATAAGAACCAGTGAAGTGATGCCTGTTTAATAAATATTAAGAACTGGTAGGCACTGGAGTCTGGGGATTTCAGCCCATACAGAACAGTTCTGGAGCTTTGCAAAATTTTTTAAAGGAAGCACGAATTTCCCTCACTCATGAGAGGCCCTAGATGCAGCTGTGGAATGGAGGAAAGGCACAGAGCCTGGGGTCAGAGAGCCTGTGGTGGAATCCTAGCTCCAAGTCCCATCCTCCAGGTGCAGCTGGGCAAATCACCACTCCTCATAATACACTGATACATTGACATGCGGCAAACAGGGTTCCGTGAGAAAATAAAGGTAGAAGTCTGAAGACTTAAAAAGTTGTCTCTCAGTGGATCCGTTCCTCTCTCTGGAACTCAGCTTCCTCAGTGATCAAATTTGGGGGTTGGTCTGAATGAAACTGTTCTCCAAGCAGGTGGCCACTTCAGGGTACAGCAGGGAGAACTCAGGGCTGTTGAGGGGGTCAGACTCTACTCCTCCAAACATTTACAATGGAAGAAGCTGAGTCAGATTTGAATCTATTCTACAGAATAGTCTTCCTGGTGAAATGTATCTTTCAGATTTTGATTTAAAGAAATTAGCCACTCCACTGCTTGATGACCTCAGTCCCATCGATTCTCAGTATATCCTCCTACAGTTCCCAGGATTCTTGTGATTTAATCAGGGACGTAAATGAGAAGTTAGGTAGAAGACCAAGGCAGCCACACGGTAGCATCAAGGTCATGGAAGTTGAAACCAGAAGATTTGAGTTTGAGGTTCTACCTTGCTACTGACCAGACATATTGCCCTTATTGGCTTCTTACCCTCTTGCTTTCAGTTTCTCCCTGTCTAATGTAATCCCAGCTTCCCATGAGTGCTCTAGGGGTCATGAGATGGATGTTCATAAGAATGTCCCACACAGTGCCTTGCTCCTGGTCTGCACAGGGAACAGGTGGGATTTGCTGGGATACCACACCTCTTGCTAGCTGTGTTATTAAATACCAATTCCTGGTGGTCTGGATAGTACAATCTGGTATTTAAAAGCATTCAGAAAGATGCTTGAATATGGGACAAATACATATATCCCTGCTGTTGCTATGCTGACTTATGCAATACATCAAAGTGTACTCCAACAGCAGTGCCTGTTGAAAAAGAGGAACAGGCAACCTCCCCTGGGCATCGGAGAGAGGGGCCTAATGACTTATTTTTTTTTCTGCTATTCAGCTGGTTTATGCATTTGGCATTTAGCCTCAGCTCTCTACATGATATTTGTCACCGCAATTAAGTTGGGGGCAGAAACATTTAGAGTGGCTCTGGCTAAGGAGCCGCCTGAGCTTTGTCATTTTTATGTTGCAGAAACTGAGCACAAGTGTTGTGTCTTCCTGCTGATCTTGGGCAGGGCAAGACTTGCCATTTAGATGATAAGAGGAAGGCAAGTCTCCGTGATGGTAACAAGAATACACCAAAATAAGAGCTGAAGTCCTCACAATGTCTTTTCCGTACTCACTGTCCACTGAAAGAAAGCAGGAAGGAACTCTTCATGATAGTGTTCACTAATTGATCTTCACTGAAGGCCTTCTATATGTTGGACACTCACTGTGTCTTCTTAATCCTCTCACCATTCCCATGTGATAGGAAATCACATTATTCCTGCTTTAGGTGAGTTAGAGGCATCCCAAATAGTCTAGGTTTTTTGTTTATGGCTTAAGGGGTTCAGTGAAGACTTTGGATGTGCTGACAAAGAGCTGAATTTTGTACGGTAATGAGGAGTTGATATGTTGAGGGGAATGAAGAATCTTCAAGTGAAGTACGTGGCCATACTCTGTAACCTTAAAGAGCCAAGCAAATAAAAGGCATCACCAAATAATATAGTGTTTCAGGGAGAGAACAACATGTTCTATTAAAAGTCCCCAAGATTCAGGAGTTGCTGGTGTCTTGTTCTAGCTCTAGACATAGTGTATTCATTTGTTTTCAACCCTATCACCTTCATCTGCCCCATAAAGAGAACACACCTGGCTCTTCTTCCTGTCAAGGTATGATGTGCTGTGTTCAACTGCTTACGTGACATGAAACGAAAGTGTTATGAAAAGCAGAAAATGCTGGGTGCAGTGGCTCACACCTGTAATCCAAATACTTTGGGAGATGGGGGCAGAAGGATTCTTTGAGCCCAGGAGTTCGAGACCAGCCTGGGCAACATAGGGAGACTCCCATCTATACAAAAAATATAAAAAATTAGCCAGGTGTGGTGTCTTGTGCATGTAGTCCCAGCTACTTGGGAAGCTGAGGTATGCAGATCACTTGTGCTTGAGAGATTGAGGATGCAGTGAGCTGTGATCAGTGAGGGAGCAATGAAGAACAGAATGAGACCCTGTCTCAAAGGGGAAAAAAGAGAAGAAGAATTTACCAGATGCAGCTAATATTTCATCAGTTCTGGCTGTTCACTGGCATTATAAACCTGAATCTATGATTTCACCATTCACAGATCTGTAAAACAAGAGCCTCTTTGGTCTACAGAGTTCTACAATCTTTATGGCTTAGACAGTTGGATGGAAGCTATTTGCAGAACAGTTCTGTCCATTCGGTTCACAAGTTTTTGGTTATAGCCTGCCAAATGTCCCAGGATTGCACTAAGTATGTGTATGGATGAGGAGGTGTGTGGGAAGACAGAAAAAGTACGGTAGCATTTAAAAGAAAAAGAGAGTCGCTTTCCTGACACCACTGGCTCTTGGTTTCCCTCCTACTTTCCTCACCATTCTTTCTCAGTCTCTCGTGCTTCTCTTCCTGCCCACACTTAAGATGTTGCAGCCCTGGGAAGACTTCATCCTTAGACCTTTTCTGTTCTTACTCTAAACTATGGTAATTCTTACTTTGCAAGAGTAGATCTCCATGGAGTACAAGAGAAGAGAACTTTCCTTTTCTTCCAATTGCCCTTTCATATCTGCTCTGTGAGGCTCATTTTCCCCTGACCCTTGAATGAAGTCCAAAGCCATTCTCTCAATTCTGATCGCTCTCCAATAGTCAATTGTCCTCTGGTCACTTTTAGTCACAAAAGTCTCATGAGAATAATTAACTTGGCCAGTAGTAATAATCAGAATTCCATACACAATTTGAAGTTAAAACTTTAGTAGTGCTGTACGCCTATGAACTTTAATAGGGCTAGCACCATGTTTAAGAGGCCAGAGAAGAGACTCAGAGCCAGCAACTGAGATATGAGATTGAATGAGGGAGCTACATACAAGGCAGACCAGTAGTGGCAGGCTGGACAGGAGAACTGCAACCACTTGTAAAAACCATGCAACTTACATCACATTTTCACTTAGCACCCTCCCCCTACTAATCTCCACCTTGCAATCTTCGTTTAACCCAAAACAAAGAGCCTCCATCCCCTGTATGGCCTGCATTCCATGGAGTAGGCCAGCAGTTCAGGAGTTCCTCATGTATAAGGAATGAATTTCAGAGTTGGCCACTCCTGGATTCCTTAGCTTGAAATTCTTGAACACACATTATTCTTAGACCATAGGGTCATTCTCAGAGTATGCTTAAGTTATGTTATTGCTTTTAGATGCATCTGCCATATGCAGTCAATTCTTAGGGTATGATTCAGGTTAAGCTATTGCTGTCAGGTGCACCTGCCATACAACTTCTCCCTTCCCCTCAACAAGTTCCTCCTTCAGGGTGGAAGTCAACATTAAGAAAGAGTAATCCTCTTTCCTACCTTACTATTAAGCCCTTCTCTCTTCAACACCCATTCACTCCAAGCTTGGTGATCAAGCTTTTTTCTCTCTTTTTCTCTCTCTGTCTCTCTCTTTCTTCATCAGAGCTGTGAGAGAAAAGATCAAAGAGAGAGGAAAACTCTTACCTGTATGGTACTGATGCATGCCTGGGCATTGACATTCTCTTCATTTAATCTATGCTCGATGTTTATTTTCTTGTAAGGTATGCCCAGGGTTCCTTGGAAACTCTATCGCCGGGATTGTGCTACTGTACTTCCAGCAGCATGGTGGCACCTCTGGAAGGCCACACATAGTTTCTATCTGAGCTGTTCTGCTGGTCCCTCTCTCTGATTGACATCACATCATCCCTTTGGATGGTCTTCTTAGGGAAGATTTAAGACGGTTGTAGGGTGTGATCTCCCTTTCCCATGTAGCCCTCTTTTGATCCCCAAGAAGCACTCAGGCATCCTCATTCTTACTCTTGATGAAGTGTAGCTAACTCCCTATCCATAACTGTCTGTCTCCGTCCTGGTGCCTCAGGCTGATAACATAGACCCTGACCTTTACATTCCTGCGGTCTGTGTCAGACAGGAGTCGAAGGTGTCCAAAGTGCACCTTTTAAACTCTCTGAATAATTTATTTGAAGCTACTTTTACTCTTAAACTAGGAGGGGTTTTCCCGTTCTGTTTCCTTTTACTGGGAGGCACACACACACAAATGCGAGAATACTCCAACAACTTTCTCCTAAGGAAATTCTCTCTCTGAGATTTTCAACTTCAATTTTCTTATGCCAGAAAAGGGATATTAGGTTAGAGATTGCAAGCCATGTTCTGAAATTTTCTTTGCAATTCCTGCTTAGGTGATCTCTCACCTTGCTTTGGGATATGAGGTTAGTTGGCACCTCATTTCTCAGGGTCTCAGCTGAAATGAGACAGAATGAGTCCTATTTCAAAATCCTACCATACTCTTGTTCCATAAGCTCATCCCTTCCAATGGCTTTTGCTCTCTAGGGTCATGAATACCATGAAATACATAAAATCAACACTTTTTTAAAATCTAAGGACAGTTTAACCCATGTTAAGGTACACCAAAGATCTCAGATGGGAGTAGTTTTTTGGAAAGAAGCAGCTGTTCAACAAGCTGCCCCTGAGGTACCCTGGCTGAGTTAGTGCTGGGGCACAGAACCCGCTTATACACTGAATCCTCGTCATAGGGGCAAGGACTGTCTTCTTTTCCTGCAGTCCTAGTTTGTCAGGACATGGAAGTTTTTTTGCAGACCAAAAAAGTCCTGTGTAGTAGCAGACTTCTGCCTCTATGAATTGGCTATGGTCAAGGACAAGATTAAATGGACACCAGAATATTAAGGATTTACTCTAATTTCATTTTAATTGTGATTTAAAATTACATGCAGTATATTCTTCCCTCTGTACCCCATTATTACCCTAACCAATAAAAAAATTAACCATACCTCTCTTTTATGAACTCCAGATCCAACTATCTTACTCCCTGATGGATAATTTCATCCAGATATTCCGAAGTAACTCAAACTTAACATAAATGAAATGGAAATTATGACTTTCCTTTTTTCCAAAATTTGTTTATTATACCACGTCTTATTTTTTAAATAGACCTCATTTCCCACACCCCCAAATCCTAAATTCTAACTTTAACATTTTCAGGTAACATTTTTCCTTCCTACCCCACAACTGATCTGCTGCCCAATTCCAATCAACCTGGCCTTCTAATATGTTGGGAGTCTGTCCCCTTTGGATCCTTGTAACAACGCATTTCACACTGTCATCATTTCCTTTGGAAAATTGCATCAGCATCTTAACTGGCTTCACTGCATTTACTCTCACCTGCCATAACTCATTTTTGATAGAACCAACACTCTAACCACTTTAAATCATGTCTCCCTTACTTAAACTTTTCAAAGGTATTCATCGCCTAGAGTGATGGTCTCTAAGATAAAGGGTGGACATCTAAGGCATTCAAAAGATGATTCTTGGGCAGTATGAGAAGAAAATATCATAGCTTTTATTTATATATTGTTTTTATCTTTTAGGAAAAAAACTAATTAAGCTTTATTTATTCTATGGCTTGACTTTGGGGAAGTCCTCACCTAGAAGGTGGGTCAATCCCCATGTGGTCAGGAATGAAAAATGGGAATTCCACAACGTGGACGTCTTGACAGTGGTGACCTACTCATTCCCTGGTTTTCAGCATTCTGCAGCTCATTATAGTTTATATGTGAAGTTATGTAGTTCATAGCCCCTTGTTAAAAAGACTTATGAGATTATTTGAGTTATTTTGAGATTTTTATGAGTTATTTTAAGTGGTGTGAGGCCGGGTAAGGTGGCTTGTGCCTGTAATTCCAGCCCTTTGGGAGGCTGAGGCAGGCAGATCACCTGAAGTAAGGAGTTCGAGTCTGGCCTGGCCAACATGGTGAAACCCTGTCTCTACTTAAAATACAAAAATTAGTCGGGAGTGATGACGCGCACCTGTAATTCCAGCTACTTGGGAGGCTGAGGCAGGAGAATGGCTTGAACTCGGGAGGCAGAAGTTGCAGTGAGCCAAGATTGTACCACTGCACTCCGGCCTGGGCGGCAGAGCGAGACTCTGTCTCAAAAAATAAATAAATAAATAAATAAATAAATAAAATAATAAACGGTGTGATCTCTACAATATTACATTGAGAGATAAGCAATTTTTATAGCACAAGATGTTATACATTTTCTACAGCAAAGAATTGAAAAGTATCGCGAAACCTAAAGATGGGTTACTCGTTGCATTAGTCTGTTCAGGCTGCCATAACACAATTCCTCAGACTGAATGGCTTCAACAACAGAAATTTATTTTCTCACAATTCTGGCAGCTAGAAGCCTGAGATCAAGGTGTTGAAAGGTTAGTTTTTTTTCCTGATGCCTCTCCCTAGGTTTACAGGTGGCCACCTCCTCCCTGTGTCCTCACGTGGTCTTTCCCTGCATGTGCCTCCCTACTATCTGTTTACATTCATGGAAGTACTCTAGACATATTGGATTAAGGACTCACCCTAACAGCCTCATTTTAACTCGATCACCTGTTTAAAGATCTTATCTCGAAATTTAAGATTATAATCTGAGGTCCTGGAGGTTGGGACTTTAACATATGAATTTTAGGGAGACGCATTCCAGCCCATAACACTTTTTTTTTTTTTTTTTTTGTAAAATCATTGGCCTTTTTATGACAAAATGTGGTGGTCAATATAGGCTGGTGCAGTGACTTATGACTGTAATCCCAGCACTTTGGGAGGCCCTGGAGGGTGGATCACTTGAGAGCAGGAGTTGGAGACCACCTGGCCAACCTGGTGAAACCCCGTCTCTACCAAAAATATAAAAATTAGCCAGGCGTGGTGGTGTGCACCTGTAGTCCCAGCTACCTGGGAGGCTGAGGCAGGAGTATTACTTGAACCCAGGATGCAGAGGTTGCAGTGAGCCAAGATGGTGCTGCTGCACTCCAGCCTGGACGACAGAGTGAGTGAGACTCCTTCTCAAAAAAAAAAAAAAAAAAAAAAAAAAAAAAAATTATTCTACCTACCATATATTTTGAAAAAAAATTGAATACTGCACTTAAACTGTACATCAAAGATCTGTTTCTTCAAGGTAAATGTGATGGTTTAAGAATGAGTAAAAAAGATAACTGTTTGTCAAATAAAACCTGTGCTCTGGAAAGAACATTTAAAAATAGGTATCTAAAAATATTTTCAGTGTTATATGATTCAGCTTCTCAAAAATGAATTGAGTGAGATCTCCCCCATGACACAAGTTTGCCTATATAATAAACCTGCACTTATACCCCTGAACTTAAAAGTTAGCAACAAACAAACAAATAACAACAAAAAGAGTGAGAACTATGGTAACTCTCACATCTGCATTTATAACATTGGGTGTCATACTAGACCCCTATTGAGTCCAGTAGGGATGGCATTATGTCCAGGAGGCTGAAGAAGAGGCTTGGAGACAATGAACGAGACGTAGGCTTCACTGGGGGACATACATACAGGGACAGTCCAGTGGCAGTCGGCTGGACAGGAAAGCCGCTACTGTTTGTAAGTAGTATGTCATTTATATAGCATTTTTACTGAGCATCCTATTCCTAGAAACTCTACCTAGTACCCTCCATTTAAACCCAAACAAAGGGCCCCTGGATGGGTATAGGCCAGGGATTCAGACATCCTTCGTAGATAAGGAGTGAATCTCCAGGTTGGCCACTCCCAGATTCCTTAGCTCAGGATTCCAAACACACATTCTTCTTAGACCCATAGGATCATTCTCAGGATATGCTGAAGTTATTGCAGTCAGGTGCACCTGCTATACACTGGGAAATAGAATTTTTAACCCATTTAAAAAGTTTTAAATAAAAATATTATAGTGGGATATAAACCCATTTGATTACACACACACGCACGCACGCACAGAGTTTATACATAAAAACACAACATATTTATATCAGTTCACAATAAAACTAACATCAGAGAAGACAGTTTTTAAATCAAAGACATTTTACATAATGGTGGTGGAATTGAAAGATAACCATTAGAATTTCATATTTGGACCAGCTTACCCCTATGAAGAGTATTTTTGCAGCTATAGCATCCATTAAAACCAAGTATCAAAATGAACTAAACTTAGAAGCAGACACGTAAATTGCTATATAACAGAAAATTAAATCAAGATTTTTAAAAAGACACATATTTGTTTTCATTTGTTAGTGGATAATTTTCAAAAAGATGAAATTGTGACTATCAGACATATGTAAATGAATATTTGTCATTAAATCTAGATTATTAATTAATGAGAGAACTGTAAGATGACTAATCTAGTTCAAAGGAAAATCTGAAGAGTAGACATATTTACAGGCAATCAGGAATCCTAAAATTAATTTGCTAGTAGCTGCAAAACTGGTTGATATCATGTAGGGCAACAAACTGTGTTTTTCTACAGGGCAGAAATCAATTGTATCTCTACTGCAGAAAATCCATTTGCATTTCTATGGACAAAAATAATTTGCATTATCATCAGTTTCTTACAGTTTACAGAGTTGTAAAATAGCCTAGTCAAAGATAATCAAAGGCATGAAGCTCTATAGGATCAAATAGCCCTGAAGGGTTTGCTAGCTAATGCTCAGCATTCTGCTGTAAGGAAATCTACTAATCATTTGCCCATTTGAAAGTCTTTTACAATTTTGATGTTGTACTCTCACAAATATATTAGTTAATCGTACTGATTTTAGTGATATAACCTAAGATTTTGGTGCATTATTAAGTAAATTTAAAATTATTTTAAAGTGTTTTTCATTTCATTGCTATTTTCTAACTTTTACATGTACATTTCTGTCTATGCTTTTTAATATACACAAAACAGTGGAACTTGCAAATTTAGTATTATTTGAGATAGACTCACTCTGTCACCCAGGCTGGAGTGCAGTGGTGTGATCACAGTTCAGAGCATCCTTGAGCTCCTGGGCTCAAGCGTTCCTGCCATCTCAGCCTCCCAAGTAGCTAGAGCTACAGGCACACACCGCAGTGCTCAGCTAATTTTTAAATTCTTTTTTGCAGGAATGGGGTCTCACTATGTTGACCAGGCTGGTCTTAAACTCCTGGGCTCAAACAATCCTGCTGCTTTGGCTTCCCAAAATGCTGGGATTACAGGCATGAGCTACTGTGCCCAGCCTTGTAGGTACTTCATACAAAAGAGTATATATGTGTGGGTGTATATATACATACATATATATATATATACACACGTATATATTGGACACTAGTAATTTAAAAAATAATTTACTAATAAAGATGTACTGTCATAACATTTGGAGATCACCACTCCAGAGGATGCAGATCCGAGTTCTCAATATCTACAGAGACTCAATCTCTTGGCAGGAGTTTGAAACCTCTGCTTCCCTTGTCAACTATGAAGACTCTATCCCATGCTATCGGCTGGGCTCTTATTCTAAAATGGTAAGCATGTACAAAAAGAAATCTAGATGCGTGCTTAAATCTCGACAAAAATTAACTCGAATGGATCACAGACTTAAATGTAAAATGCAAAACTATGAAACTCCTACAAGATAACATAGGAGAAAATCTAGATGACCATGGGTTTGACGATGATTTTTTTAGCTATGACACCAAAGGCATGATCCATGAAAGAGATAATCGATAGCTGAACTTTATTAGAATTAAAATTTTCTGCTCTGCAAAAGACATTGTCAAGAGAATGAAAAGGCAAGCCACAGACTGGGAAACAATATTTTCAAAAGACATATGTGATAGACGATGTTACTTAAAATATACAAAGAACTCTTAAACATAATAAAAAAAAAACCCAATTAAAAAACAGGCCAAAGACCTGAACAGACACCTCACTAAAGAAGATATACAGATGGAAATCAGCAAATGAAAAGATGCTTCACATTGTATGTTATCAGGGGAATGCACATTAAAACAAAAATAGGATATCACTATACACTTAGAATGGCCCAAATCCAGAACACTAACAACACCGAATGCTGGTGAGGATGTGGAGCACCAGGAATTCTCATTCATTGCTGATGGAAATACAAAATGGTGTAGCCATTTTGGAAGATGGCTTGACAGTTTCTTAAAAAACTAAACATACTCTGACCTTGTGATCTGGCAATCACACTCCTTGGTATTTGCCCAAAACAGTTGAAAAACTATGTCTACACAAAAGCCTGCATACGGCTGTTAATAGCAGCTTTATTTTAAATTCTGAAAACTTGGAAGCAATTTAGATGTCCTTTAGTGGGTCAATTAATAAATAAACTGTGGTATATCCAGACAATGAAGTATTGTTCAACACTAAGGGGAAATGAACTATCAAACCATGAAATGACATGGAGGAAACAAATGTCTATTACTCCGTGAAAGAAGCCCATCTGAGAAGGTTACATACTATATGATTGCATTATATGACATTCTGAAGAAAGCAAAACTGTGGGGGCAGTGAGATCAGTGGTTTCCTGGTGTTGGTGGGGAGGGAGGGATGAATAAGTAGAGCACAGAGAATTTTTAGGGCAGTGAAAATACTCCATATGATACTGTAAGTGTGGATACAGCATAGATTTGTCCGAATGCATAGAATGTAAACCCTAAGGTACATTTTGGACTTTGTATGGTAATGATGTGTCAATGTAAGTTAATCAATTGTAGCAAATGTACCACTGCAGTGGGGATTGTTGATACTGGGGAAGAATAGGTAAGTGTGTGTGGAGGGACCATATGGGAAATCTCTACCTTTCCCTCAATCTTCTTTTAGGTTAGATTTAAGCCTAAATCTCATCTTAAAAAATGAAGTCCTCAGCCGGGCATGGTGGCTCATGCCTGCAACCTCAGCACTTTGGAAGACTGAGGCGGGTGGATCATTTGAGGTCAGGAGTTAGAGACCAGCCTGGCCAACATGGTTAAACCCCGTCTCTACTAAAAATACAAAAATTAGCTGGGTGGTAGTGGTGTAGGCCTATAGTCCCAGCTACTTGCGAGGCTGAGGCAGGAGAATTGCTTGAGCCTGGGAGGTGGGGGTTGCAGTGAGCCAAGATGGTGCCACTGCCCTCCAGTCTGGGCAACAGAGTGAGGCCCTGTCTCAAAAAAAATAAGACCTTGAAAATTTTTTTAAAAAATTAATCCCATGTATCTTTAATTCAAGAATGATGATTAAACTAGAATGTTTTATATTTTGAAAGAAGAAAAGATAGTTAGCCTGCCTAAGAACCACACCATAGTCACCAGCTGTGAAACTCGTTCCTGAAAAAACTGTGGAAAAAAGGCTCGCTACCTTAAAAGAGTTTTACTGAATTTATTGGAGGAGAGAAAGTAAAGGAAGGATGTTAATGAGGTTTCTGGAGTCTGGATAAATGCAGGTAATTATATGCAGGGGCTTTATCGATTTGGGAATGTAGGTGACATAATTCTTCAGGGTTGGTGGTCAGAGCTGGGTGGAGGTTTCAAAGTAGATCTTGAAGGGTCAGTTGCTTGATGTTATTTATAGCCCCAAGAAGGTGACCCATTGTAAGAATAAATTGAGCAACTCAAGTGTCAAATTAATAGGTTTTCAGAGAATTCCTTATATTAGTTTCCTCAGGTTGCTGTAATAAACTCCCACAAACCTGGTGGCTTAAATCAACAGGAGTTTATTTTCTCACAGTTCTGAAGGCCAGAGGGCTGAAATCTGGGTGTTGGCAGGGCTGCACTCCTTCCAGTTTCTAAGAGAGAATCTGCTCCTGCCTCTTATCTTCTCGTGGCTGTCGGCATCCCTTGGCTTGTGGCCGCATCTTTCTCCACTCTGTCATCACTTCACCTTCTCTTTTGTGTGTGTGTCTCCTCTAAACAACCTTTCTCTCTGTTTTATAAGGATACTTGGGATTGCAATTAGGTCCACACAGCTAATCTAGGATTAACCTCTCCTTTCAAAATGCTTAATTTTATCCCATCTTTTGCCCTGTAAGTTATTATCCACTCTTTTGCCATAGAAAGGAATATTTACAGGTTCCAAAGATTTGACATGGACATCTTTTGGGAGATGTATCCAGTTGAATATCCATGTCTATCCAGAAACTCAGAATGTGGTCTTATTTGGAAATAGGATCTTTGCAGATGGAATTAGTTAAAATGAGGTCATACTGGATTAGGGAGGGCCGGAATTCAGTGATTCGTGTCCTTATAAGAAGAGAAAACATCCCAGCACTTTGGGAGGCTGAGGTGGAAGGATTGCTTGAGTTCAAGACCAGGAGTTCAAGACCAGCCAGGGCAATACAGCAAAACCCTGTCTCTACTAAAAATACAAAAAAATTTAGCCAGGCATGGTGGTGTGCGCCTGTGGTCCCAGCTACAGGGAGGCTGAGGTAGGAGGATCACTTGCGCCTGGGAGGTCGAGGATGCAGTGAGCCATGATTGTGCCATTGCACTCCAGCCTGGGCAGCCCAGTGAAACCCTGTCAAAAAAAAAAAAAAAAAAAAGGAAAGAAAACAGAGACACGGAAACACACAGGGAAAACATCCTTTCATGGTGACAACAGATTGGAGTGATACACCTGCAAGCCAACAGATGCTAAGGCATGCTTGAAGCCACCAGAAGCCAGGAAGAGGAAAGAAAGGGTCTTCCACTAGAGCCGTCAGAGAGACCAGGGCCTGCCCACACCTTGATTTTGGACTTCTGGACTTCGGAGCTGTGGGAAAATAGATTTATGTTTTACTAAACCACCCAGTTTGTGGTCATTACGGCAGCCCTAGGAAGCTAATACAGGAAGGCATTTCTTGGCTTACTACATTCATGAAAAACAAATTTCATCATCCTGGAGAACCGTTAGTGGAAAAGTGAAATGATATTAATAGAGAGCTTGGATTTGAAATCTTGAATCTGCATGGCTGACTCTAGTTCTCACCAGTCTCATCTACAATCTCTGTCTCTTGAAGACCATTCTTGCCCCCTTGCAAATCCAGTCTTTTCAGATGACTGAGCCAGCATGACTGACATTGTAATTTGTTTGATCTTCACCCCACCTGAATTCACCTGAAGCTCTGGTGGGCAGCACCTGTGTTCTCTTCTTCTCTGCTGCCTTCTCTGGCATTTCAAACTTGTTCTGGCACAGGTAGCAGCAACCTGGAAATGCCTATGGGAGTAACTCTTGACTAATGATGATTAACTGTTAGCAGGTCAATGCCTCAACTTTTTTCCCTAGTGGCTTAATTCTGAGATTTTTTTTTTTTTTTTCTGAAAAACGTTCTGTTTTCCTCATTCCTTCACTTATATTTCTTGTTATCACCTCCTATGTTAGGCCATTGTTGCTTTGCTATAAAGAAATACCAGAGACTGGGTAATTTATAAAGAAAAGAGGTTTAATTGGCTCATTGTTTTTCAGAGTATACAGGAAGCATGGTACCAGCATGTGCCACTGATGAGGGCCTCAGGAAACTTACAGTCATGGTGGAAGGTGAAGGGGAAGCAGGCGTGTCACACTGCAAGTGTGACAGCAAGAGAGAGAGGAAGGAGGTGCCACTCACTTTTAAACAACCAGATCTCACATGAACTCAGAGTGAGAACACGCTTATTATCATAAGGACAGCACCAAGCTATTCATGAAGGGTTCAATCCCGTGACCCAAACACCTCCCATGAGGCCTCACCTCCAACACTGAAGATTACATTTTTTTTTTTGCCCAGGCTGGAGTGCAGTGGCATGATCTCGGCTCACTACAACCTCTGCCTTCCAGGTTCAAGTGATTCTCCTGCCTCAGCCTCCCGAGTAGCTGGAATTACAGGTGCCAGCCACCATGCCCAGCTAATTTTTTATATTTTTAATATAATAGAGATGGGTTTTCACCATGTTGGCCAGGCTGATCTCGAACTCGTGACCTCAGGTGATCCACCCACCTTGGCCTCCCAAAGTGCTGGGATTACAGGTGTGAGCCACTGCACCCAGCCTAAAGATTATATTTCAACATGAGATTTGGAGGGGACACACGTCCAAACCATATCACCTCCCAAGTAGACTACACATCCCAAGTCCCTGTCTCAAGGTCTGCATTTGAGGGATCCCTGAGAGACCCACACAGCATTGGGCTCTGCCAGGTCCATCCCTCATTCTGTCTGTGGCCCCTCTTTCTCTTCTCCATAGAATGAGCTGCTGTGGCCTCAACTGCTGTTGCTGTGCCTCCTGGCCTGGTTCCTCATATTCCCCTGGCCCGCTTCACAGCATTTTACAGATATTTTTCACAAATTAAGAAAGAGGCAGCTTCTAGGGAGTCACACCTGTAACACAACCCATGCACTATTTCCCCCTTTCCCTCTGTTGGAGCCAGTCAGGCAGGAAATTACAGAGACTTTCTGATTGGGTAACATTTCCAGCCTCTTGGCTATGCTAGAGTTCATATGATCATATTCCTAGTGGCTGATAAAAAGCTCTGTTTTTCAGCTTGCTTCAGTCCTTTTTTCCACATTCACCTTAAAGCCAAAAAATATATAGCAAATATAGCTGGGTTGAAGAACGTGACAATGCACTAGTTATTCTTTCCTCTTCAGATCCACCCTCCTCTGTGCCCCGGAGGCTGAGCATGTGTACTGCATTTCCCAGAATGCTTTGCCTTCTGGCATCTGGTTGGTTTCACCCAATGGACCTCCACATGTAGGGGTGGTCACAGCCTTTCCCAGTTGCTATTCCCTGGGTGCTTCACTATTTCTTAATGGCGTTCCCATCTTTGGTACAAGGGATGTTCATAAAATTCTTCTTAGTTAAAACTTTCAGAGTTCCATTTATTTCCTTCCAGAACGCAAATACGATATAAAATTGTACTGACCAGTACAGTACAAAAACCATGCCACTTTCTCATAATGTTGTTTGAGAAAAGTTACTTAATGTTTGCATCTGTAAAATGGGCATCCTGGTACTTCTTTGTCAGGGTCATTGTGAGGGCATGCAATTAATATTGGTTTTACTTCTTTTTCTTCCATTCTGGCTCTCATGAAAGAAGCCACAGCCAAAAGAGGATTAATAAGCACTGAAATAAGCATATATCTTATCCCCCAACTTACATCACAGCATTGTTTTTTAATGTGTGTTTGTTTTATTTCATGTGAAAACAATTATTTTGTGTTGACTTTGACACTTTCTCTTGTCCTAACACCAACATTTTCAAAAAATACATTTTCAAACAATGAAATTAACTGTTGCACAGTCTCCTTCTGATTGAGAGCCTGTGTTTTATTCAGCCTGGTACAAATGCCTGAGAAAGCATGCTATTCCAACCAGTGGGAGAGGAGCCCAGTGGGACTGTGTGTCTGCTGCTCCATTCATTGTAGAGGTTAAAGTGTGTGTCTGTCTATAAAAATAGCTTGCTGGACATAACTTACACCCCAAACCCTCTATCTCCATAAATAACTCCTGGCAGTTTCATTACAGCCTGGGGCACCCCAGCTAACACTGGCAGCTAACTTAACTCCAATCAATCTTTCTAATGCCTTTATGGTTTGGTTTCATTAAGACCCAAGGCCATCACTCACCCAGTGCCTGCTCGGCCACCATGTTGATTTGTGTCTCCTTATTGTGTGAATGAATATGCATCCCAGAAGACCTGAGATTTCCTCAGGAAGACAGTGCTGCTGAGTGTTCCCTATTTATTGCTTAGTACAAGAATATATATTACCTTTTATTATATGCCTATTAGACAGTAAAATCTGGTGAGGGATTTCTATTGGAGGGTAGTGAGCACAATTACAAATTTGGAAATGATGTGAAATATACCCTTGCAAGGATATTCAATGGTTTATCAAATGCTTTTTTTTTCTGGTGACATGGATTAATTCATAGCCTATGTGAGATCATTAGGTTCCTCCTTCCCCTCACACCCTTATTTCTGCTTTTTAGGCTTTGTTTAACTCTTATTTATGCCCCAGTATATAGCCAAGAATTGGCCAATTTGAATGAAAAAGGGACTGCTCCTAGCTCTCTGGTAAAACCCCAGAAGAACCAGTGTTTCTCTCTCATTTTCTGTAGAATTTGAGGTAAATATCCAGGTATTGAGGGAAAAAGAGAGAGAAGAAATTTAAAAGATGCTTCTCTGACAGAGTAACCAGGAACTACTTCATCTGGCTCAGCACAACTACCTGCAATGTGGTCACCTCAGCCTGCCCCCAACACCGTTCCCTTATAAAATCTGGAGGTGAGAAAAATTGGTACTTAAGTTAAAGCTTTAACCAAGCAGTTTTCGATTACATAGCTAGAATTTACTCAGCAGATCCTAAAGGTTCACACTAACCTTGGCAGGGTCTCCGTGGCCATATTTTCACAGTTGACTTATTTTTGAATAATTTCTGCAACAAATTAGATATGGGAAGCTTTACCTTGAACCTCAGTCATGCATTTTTTCTCTTTCTTTCTCCTTCTTTCCTTCCTTCCTTCCTTTTTTTCTTGCTTGCTTGCTTTTTTTTTTCCCCTCTTAACATTATCCCTAAACCCCTCTGGAATTTTTATCATAAAGGCCACAGGAGATGTTACTCGGTGTTTTGGCCTTCAACTGTGTGTCCATAGTGGATTTTAATAGGTAGACTGAAGTAGGTTTAACCAGTGCTCACTCAAGGCATCATTGAGAGGTGGATGGAACTTATCTTTCCAGCTGTGTCCCCTCCCTCTAACTTCTCTCTTAGCTTGTGTCAGCAATAAACTCACCCTTACCTGTCACCTCCATCACTTCCAGATCCCTAGTGACCTTATGCATTCTACGCGGTTTATTGCTTTCCACTCCAGTCCCTTGCCTCTATGCATCACACACACGTAAATCTTGGTTCGCATCAGTCTTTATAATCTCCATGACAAAAATGAAACAAATAACAACAACCCCTTCTAGTTAGTCCCTCTGCCTTCTGAATCAATGATTTATGACGTGTGTGTGTGTATGTGTGTGTGTGTTGGATACCTTGGGATGATGGTGGAGAAATAAAATCAGAATCTCTGATAAGGAAGGATAGCTTGAAAGAGCATACTCAGCATTATGATTTTACATTTAGAAAATAGAGGAAAACTCTTTGTTTTCTTATATAAATTACAGAATGTAAAAAAGGCTTGCCAAAACCTGGACAGACTCCAAGAAAATCTTTTATTTTATATAAAAAAATTACAAAGTGCAAACGTGACTTAGAAACAGCCGGGAAAGAAGGAAAAGTAGTTATTTGCCATTGCACCAAGGAAGGGTGTGGTGTCACACTTCCTTGGAGAAGGGATCAACATTATGAAGGAAGCTTATAAGGATTTCATTTGTCGATTTCACAAATGGAATCTGCTTGGCTAATAGGTTACACCTCCACTGTAGCCTGTCTGTAATGGAAGTCTGGTAACATTTATTAATAAAGCAGTTTGATGCTGAAGGCTGGAATAACAGAAGTGACAGCAAATGGGAAACTGGGCCAGTTTTCTGATTTGTGGCTTCAGGGTGTGAGAAGGTTTCTATCACAAGCTTAGAGACGAACAAAATGTCAAACACATGTCTTCTTTCCCTTGGTTTAATATTTCTTGCCCCATGTTGAAGTATAAGTATCCTTAGGAGCTGTAGTTCTTTTAGACAAGCCTTAGTCACTATCACCTCAGACTTGACAGGATTCTCTTTCTAAGAGAAAAATTATGTGGCAGAGCAAGAAGAGTGTATTAGGACAGTGAGCAACTGAAAGGGAAAAGGAGGTATCATAATTTGCGTTTAAGCACCAGTACTTCCCAGCCCCTTGTATCCTTACCTGTTGCCATCTAACCTAGTAGTTCTTCCCTTAAAAGGGGTACAGTCAGGGGAAAATCTTCATGACGCTGGATTTGGCAATGATTTTTTCACTATGATACCAAAAGCATAGGCAACAAAAGAAAAAAATAGATAAATTAGACTTCATCAAGGTTAAAAACGCTTGTGTATTAAAGGACACAATCAACAGAGTGAAAAGTCAACCCATGGAATGGGAGAAAATATTTTCAAATAATGTGTTTGATAAAGATTAATATTCACAATATATAAAGAACCTCAACTGAACAACAACAACAAAATGAAAAGTCCCAATTAAAAAATGGGTGAACTATTTCAATAGACATTACTTCAAAGAAAATATGCAAATGATCAGGAAGCATATAAAATGATGCTCAAAATCATTAATCATTAGAGAAATGCAAATCAAATTCACAATGAGATACCACTTGACACTCACTAGGATGGCTAACATCAAAAAACTGGAAGATAACAAGTTTTGGTGAGGATGTAGAGGAATTAGAACCGTTGTGCATTGCTGTTAAGAATGTAAAATGGTATTCCTGCTCTGGAAATTGATATGATAGTTCTTTAAAAAATTAAATAGAGAAAAAGGACTTCTATCATGAGTGGCCTATGTAGAGCAACCAGATTGCTCTTCATGCGGAATTGACATCAAGAGCTTTCAGAAGTGTATGTTTTGGAAGTTGGGCAGCTGGTAATCACTGGTCTTGGCATACTTATTATTAAAAGAAAAAAATTAAACAGCATTGCCATATGATCTAGTAATTTCTATTCAGGGTATACACCACAAAGATTTGAAAACAGATGACTCAAACAGATATGTGTACACCCATGTTCATGGCAGTATTATTCACAATTACCAAAAGGTGGAAGCAACTCACATATTTGTTGGTGGATGAATGAATAAGCAAAACGTGGTATAAACATACAATGGAATATTATTCATCCCTAAAAAGGAAGGAGATTCTAACACATGCTTCAGCATGGATTGACTTTGAACAAATTATGGTATCAGGGCAAAGAGGATTTTCCTTTCCCTTCCTTCTGAAAGTTTGGTAATTTGAGTCTATAAAACAAACTGACAGTAGACAGATTAACAGGAGAAAAGGCATACAAATTATTTATGGGCAAATGTACAGGAACCACAAAATACAAGACTCAAAGAAGAACCAGATTACTGAGGTATTTATACTGTACTTATGACTTCAAGACCACTGTGTTCTCATGTCAAGTTTCACTGATGGTTCTGTCAGTAAAAATTTCACCTCAGCTCATAGAATGTGAAATTGAATGAAAACTTAGAGATTATATAGTCCAATTCTGAATGTGAAAACTGAGGTTCCTTCCAAGATGATAACCTCAGGGATGTTTCTCTTGACAGACTCTAAACTGGATGGTTCTAACAGAATTACAGAATGATGAGTGTTTCTGCCCCTAATCTCTGGGTTTAGTAAACAGAACATTTATTCTTGATCCCTGCCTTTTAACTGAGCCACACAAGTCTAGGACCCATAGAAGAGGTAATTTATGGGCCTATGAATCTTCATTTGCTGTTCTGGAGAGCATAATTATGACCTTTGATTTAGACGTTCCCCAGAGATGCAGCTGAGCTGGTGCTAATAGCCCTTAGCTATTCACTGGGACATCATTTCTTCCCATCAGGACATTAATTCCGAGGAATGCTTTGGTTCCTCAATTGGCAATTTCCATCACTCATTTCATGACAAGTAATTAATATTCATTAAGAACTCATGGGACATCTAATCCTCCCCTATATTGTTTAAGTATCTATTGTCAGCGAGAGAGTTAGACTTGGAGCCCAAAGTCCTAGTTTAAGTTTTGGGTCATTTCCTTCAAAATTTATTTATCATTCATGCCAATTATTTATCCTAATCACCAGATACACATGCGCACGCGCACACACACACACGCCAAGAAACACAAAAACTAGGCCGAGTGCAGTGGCTCACGCCTGTAATCCCAACACTTTGGGAGGCCGAGGTGGGCAGATCACCTGAGGTCAGGAGTTCAAGACCAGCCTGGCCAACATGGCAAAATCCTGTCTCCACTAAAAATACAAAAATTAGCTGGGCTTGGTGATGCATGCCTGTAATCCCAACTACTCTGGAGGCTGAGTCAGGAGAATCGCCTGAACACAAGAGGTGGAAGGTGGAGTGAGCCAAGAGTGCACCACTGCCCTCTAGCCTGGGCAACACAGTGAGACTCTGTCTCAAAAAAAAAAAAAAAAAAAAAAAAAGCCAGGCACAGTAGCTCACACCTGTAATCCCAGCACTGTGGGAGGCCAAGGCCAGCAGATCACCTGAGGTCAGGAGTTCAAGATCAGCCTCAAGACCAGCCTGGCCAATGTGGTGAAACCCTGCCTCTACTAAAAATATAAAAATTAGCTGGGTGTGGGGGCAGGCACCTGTAATCCCAGCTACTTGGGAGTCTGAGGCAGGAGAATCGCTTGAACCTGGGAGGCAAAGGTTGCAGTGAGCCAAGACCATGCCATTGCACTCTAGCCTGGGCAAAAGGAACAAAACTCTGTCTCAAAAAAAAAAAAAAAAGAAACACAAAAACAGACTTTTGAAACAAAAGTACTCCACATTTTGGTATTACTTTAGTATTTTCTATTTGAGTCTACTCCACTTGAGGCTGTTTCAATCTCTTAGACTTCATTTTGTTGTTATTATTGTTTTTAATGGTAGTCAAAATCACTTTAACTGATTTTTAACCTACAGATTGGTAAACATTATGCAACTTCACAACAAACAAAGATCAACTCTATATTTGTAAGTGCATTTTAAAAACAGCATTATGTAATTAATTCCTAGGAACAATTGCTATATATAGGTATATATAGAGAGCTAAGTTTTGTTTATTTATCTGCTTTGGGTGTTTGTGGGCTCTGCAGGTGTTTTAATCATCATTTCACAGGTGTGAAAACTCAAGTTTGGAGAAGACCAAAGCCACATAACTGGCAAGTGGCAGAGGCTGGGTGGAAACCCAGGGCAGCTGACACCACATTTCATACCCTGTCTACTTTTCCATGCCACAGGCATGTCTATAAGTAAGGAGTTACTGTGTCCTAAAACAAAAAACAGGAAGTATCTTGAACAAGAACATTATATTTGATTGTACAAAAAAACTAGGTTCTAAGTTCTTCCTGCCTAGGACTCTCATATGCTTTTCTAACTTTAGAGCTTGGTGGTATATCACTGCAGATGGAGATCTGTACATTTAATCCAAGAACAGAAGATGAGCTACACCTCGCTCACGTCCTTCCCAGTTAGTATTTTTCTCTGACGGTGGGACCTTGAAACAGCTGTGAGACAGTGTGCTAGTCTCCATGAAGCCTGAGATATTTTTAACACCTAAATTTCAATATTCTTATTTTAGCTTCTATCATTAGAAATACCTCCCCACACTCCTTTATGTCTCTCCAAAGACATCTATTAGTGAATGGTTATAAGACACATTGTTCCTCTCTGTCTTTACCTATAACCATCTGTCCTTGCAGTTCACGTGCCTGCCATACTAAACTACTTGGGGCCCTCTGATTATGACTTGCCTATTACATTTCCCTTTCTTTGTATATGCTATTTCCTCAGCCTAGAGAATCTCCCCCGATTTTTGACTGAAGCACTAGTTACTTCCCCTGAATCCTTTTCTAATGCTCCTGACTGATTTCAGTTGTTTTTTTTTATGCTTCCATTGTGCCGTGTGTAAATATGTTATCCAGAGTTGATCATGTTATTTTATCATTTTGCAAAACAAAACTCTCTAATTACTACAGCTAAGAAATAACAATTCTTTATTCAATATCATATTGCCAAGCACTTGAAGCCCACATCGATTGTTTTGCCTGCCCAGGTTCCATTTTGCCTACATCTAAAGACTGCGTCAGGGCTCTGATTTGGGGATCTCCTCCTCTTCCATTGACACAGTTGGTAGAACTGTGTCAGTCAAAATGACCCACAATCTCCTGGCCAAAAGTGAGCATATGATTCAAGCTACACTAGCTAGATTATCTGTTTTTTCCTAGAATTTGAATCTTAAGTGGAATGACTCATGTATTCTCTTGGTACAAACCAATGGCAAACTAGATTGAATATTAAGAAAAAAACATAACCATAATTGCACTACTTAGCTCAAAAAGATACACATTTCTTTGCATAAAAGTACCTGAAGCCATGGACATCAGTGAATGAGAGTTTGGAATTTGACCCCACAACTCTTTCTGAATATTTGTCCAATATCACCATGGGGCAATAATTCTAAACCACCTTAAAATATTTAAAACCTCTGCATAATTGAAAGACACCATAAAAAGTTAAAAGACAAGCCACAGATTGGAGACTATATTTACAACACACATAATGAACAAAGAATTAGAGCCCAGAATACATAAATAAATTTTGCAAATCAATAAGAAAAAAAAGAACAACTAAGTTGAGGAATCCACAAAGGATGTGAACAGGGAGTTCACAGAAGAGGAAATATGAATGATGAATAAACTTATGAAAAAAATGCTTACTCTCACTAATTATTAGAGGAAATAAAACCACGGAGATATCACTTCATACTGACTGGCAAATATAAAAATGTATGAACAGTTCCAGGGGTTAGAAATGATGTTAGAGAAATCAAACTCTTTTTAAAATTAATTTTTTTGTTTTTGTAGATTTACTGGAGACTTGGAAAGTCAGGACAGTTCAGGGGTGACGGATGAGAAATAAAAGTCTTATACAGCAGGTCACTGAATAACATCTTTTTAATCAAAGTCGTTTCATTCAAGGTCATTTCATTCAAGGTCTTTTTGTGATAATGTTGATTTGATAAAAAATTGGATTTATTATACATCATTTTGTTTAAAGATGCAATTTTCAAGAAACTAGTCCTCACTTAATGTTCTTAGATATTGACTTTGAGTGAAACATTGTAGTGCTATACTAAGGGGAGCATAAGGTGATAAAATAGCTTTGCGGCACTGTCTATTAATGTTGAAGACATGCCCTTGTGCCCCAGCGAAATTCTCACATATATTTAAGAGACGATATGTATAAGTATATTTATTTCAGCATTGCTTTTAGTAGCAGTGATATGTTTTGGCTGTGTCCCCATTCAACTCTCAACTTCAATTTTATCTCCCAGAATTCCAACATGTTGTGGGAGGAACCCACAGAGAGGTGATTGAATGATGGGGGCTGGTCTTTCCCGTGCTATTCTCATGATAGTGAATAATTCTCATGAGATCTGATGGGTTTATCAAGGGTTTCTGCTTTTGCTTCTTCCTCATTCTCTCTTGCTGCCACCATATAAGAAGTGCCTTTCACCTTCTACCATGATTATGAAATCTCCCCAGCCTTGTGGAACTGTAAGTCAAATTAAACCTCCCTTTTTTCCCAGAATTGGGTATGTCTTTATCAGCAGACATTAGTCCATATAAAAACAGACTAATACAGTAAATTGGTACCAGGAGTGGGGTATTGCTGAAAAGATACCCAAAAATGTGGAAGCTTCTTTGGAAATGAGTAACAGGCAGAGGTTGGAATAGTTTGGAGGGCTCAGAAGAAGATAGGGAAATGTGGGTAAGTTTGGAACTTCCTAGAGACTTATGGAATGGCTTTGACCAAAAGCCTGATAGTGATATGGACAATAAGATCCAGGCTGAGGTGGTCTCATTTGGAGATGAGAAACTTGTTAGGAACTGTCACAAAAGTGACTCTTGTTATGTTTTAGCAAAGAGACTGGCAGCATTTTGCCCCTAGCTTAGAGATTTGTAGAACTTTGAACTTGAGAGAGATGATTTAGAGTATGTGGTGGAAGAAATGTCTAAGCAGCAAAGCATTCAAGAAGTTAATTGGTTTCTGTTAAAAGCATTTCATTGTAAAAGTGAAACAGAGCATAAAAGTTCAGAAAAAATGCAGCCTGATGATGAAGTAGAAAAGAAAAACCCATTTTCTGGGGAGGAATTCAAGTCGGCTGCAGAAATTTGCATAGGTAGCAAAAGCCTAATGTTAATCCTCAAGACCATGGGGAAATGTCTCGAGGCCGTGTCAGATATCTTCACAGCAGCCCCTCCCATCACAGGCCCAAAGGCCCAGAAGGAAAAAGTGGTTTTGTATGCTGGGCCCAGAATCCATGTGCTGTGTTCAGCCTAGGAACTTGGTGCCCTGTGTCCCAGTCACTCCAGCCATGGCTGAAAGGGGCCAACATACAGCTTGGGCTGTGGCTTCAGAAGGTAGAAGCCCCAAGCCTTGGCAGCTTCCACGTGATGTTGAGCCTGCGGGTACAAAGAAGTCAAGAATTGAGGTTTGGGAACCTCTGCCTAGATTTCAGAAGATATATGGAAATGCCTGGATGCCCAGGCAGAAGTTTGCTGCAGGGGTGGGGCCCTCATGGAGAACCTCTGCTAGGGCAGTGCAGAAGGGAAATGTGGGGTTGCAGTCCCCATGTAGAGTCCCTACTGGGGCACTGCCTAGTGGAGTTGTGAGAAGAGGGCCACTGTCCTCCATACCCCAGAATTGTAGATCCACCGACAGCTTGCACCAAATGCCTGGAAAAGCTGCAGACACTCAATGCCAGCCTGTGAAAGTGGCCAGGAGGGAGGCTGTACCCTGCAAAGCCACAGGAGTGTAACTGGCCAAGACCATGGGAACCCACCTCTTGCATCAGCATGACCTGGATGTGAGACCTGGAGTCAAAGAAGATCATTTTGGAGCTTTAAAATTTGACTGCCTTGCTGGATTTCAGACTTGCATGGGCCCTGTAACCCCTTTGTTCTGACCAATTTCTCCCATTTGGAATGGCTGTATTTACCCAATACTTGTACCCCCATTGTATCTAGGAAGTAACTAGCTTGCTTTTGATTTTACAGGCTCTTAGGAGGAAGGGATTTGACTTGTCTTAGATGAGACTTTGGACTGTGGGATTTTGGGTTAATGCAGAAATGAGTTAAGACTCTGGAGGACTGTTGGGAATGCTTGATTGGTTTTGAAATGTGAGGACATGAGATTTGGAGGGGCCAGGGGCAGAATGATATGGTTTGGCTGTGTCCCCATTCAAATCTCAACTTGAATTGTATCTTCCAGAATTCCCATGTGTTGTGGGAGGGACCCAGGGGGAGGTAATTGAATCATGGGGGCCAGTCTTTCTTGTGGTATTCTTGTGATAGTGAATAAGTCTCATATGATCTGACGGGTTTATCAGGGGTTTCCACTTTTGCTTTTTCCTCATTCTCTCTTGTTGCCACTATGAAAGAAGTGCCTTTAGCCCTGTGCCATGATTATGAGACCTCCCCAGCCTTGTGGAACAGTACATCATATTAAACCTCCTTTTCTTCCCAGTCTCAGGTATGTCTTTATCACCAGTGTAAAAATGGATTACACTGTAGTTAGACAAGTAGTTACAAAAAAATCCAAATATCTAATACAAATTACTAAATAAAATTGTAAATAACCAATGTAAATTAGTCAGGTTTCAGGTGCAGGACCTTGAAATCACTTGGGCGATTTAAGTGGGGAGGGGGAACATTTAAGGGTAGTAAGTGGCTGAGAGAATCCTTGGGGGAAGCACTGAAGAAATAGCCTAGAGATGCCTGGTATGGCCTCCAGAGTCACACCCCAGAACTGGGCCCCAACAAAGAGCAGCTGCCTCCTCTGAGATCAGCATACCTCTGGCTCTAGAACCAACCTGTCATGACCACAAGCAGGAAGTTTCCAAGATAAGAAGCTGGAGCGGCTGATTCTAGAACATGTTGCCTCTGCTGTGTGACCTGCTCCTGAAGAAAGGATGCCCCTCTTGGCTGTTTCTCAACACCCACAAAGCTAGTGCCTGGACACTGGAAACTCTGCCATCACTGGTGCAGAAAAACCACCTGCTCTGTGCTTTCCCTCCAGCCTCTGCTTTCCAGCAGAAATGCAGAGCAGAAACACAGCGTCCATCTCACGCCTTCCTTTCAAATCTCACACAGGTGCAAACTAAGCCACATGTACAGTACGACTTCTAAGGGAGGCTGAGAAATATAGTTGGGAGCTTTCTGGGCTTTCCATTACCAGTCACACTGGAAGAAGGATAGAATAAATGTTGAGTGCCAAAACCCGTATCAGTCTGTGGTGGATACTCAGGTCCTCTGCCCAGATCCTCTCTTCAGGCTGGCACCCAGCTTCCTCAGTGCTTGGATTTCCAGGGCCCAAAGGCTCAAATCTGGGAACTGTCCTTGCACACTGAGAACTGGCTCACCCAAGGCTATGCTTCTTCCCAGGGACCAACTGCTAATGATTGGTTAATCTGGTGATACTAAGGACACTTCACCTCCATTTGGGACAACCCTGAAGGCCATCGCATTTCCAAAGCTCCTTGTGAGATAGGCTGAGACCCCTGCCACAGCCAAATCTCAGTTCAACCCTCCCTCTTCTCAGTCTTCCCCTCCTCACTTTATGTGTATCTTCCAAGAATACTTTCTAACAATCCTTACCATGGTCCATTTCAGGGTCTAAGAAACAAAATAAAAAGAGAGACAGAGACAGAGAGAAAACAGGAGCAGGAGGAGGAGGAAGAGGAGGAAGAAGAGGAGGGGAGGAGGAAGAAGATGGAGAATTACCTAGATCAAGCTTGTCCAACCCACTGCACTCAGGTCACATGTGGCCCAGGATGGCTTTGAATGCAGTCCAACACATATTTGTAAACTTTCTTAAAACATTATGAGATTTTTTTTTTGTGCAATTTTTTTTAGCTCATCAGCCATCCTTAGCATTAGTGTATTTGATGTGCAGCTCAAGACAAATCTTCCAGTGTGGCCCAGGGAAGCCAAAAGATTGGACACCCCTGATCTGTTAATGGGCTATTACACTTCAATGAAAATGAGCGAGCTAAGCCTGGATGAGTAAATTCGGTTAAAACTCAAAATAAAAATGTTGAGCAGAAAAGGCAAGTCGAGAAACAATGCCATATATTTTTTATGTATCCAAATATATAATAAAATAATAGAAACACGTACGTAAAGGATGAGTGTCATGACCATTGAGAGACGAATATGGAATGAGAGAGGAATGTGGAATGAGATAGGAGAGGAAACTCAGAGTACCTTCCATTGTATCTTTATAGTTGATTAAAACAAATATGACAACATGTAATTATTTGGTAGTCCTGGAATGTTGGGAACACAGTTTATAAATATATATATGAATAATGTTTGTTTTCTATGTTTGTCTTTATGTTTTAAAAACGGTAAAATGTGAAGAAAAACATAAAAAGGAAATGGTTGGTCCTGACTCATCCTCATGTTGCATCCTCTAGGGCAGGGCATTCCTTCATGCACCGTGGAGCCTGGGACTGTTCATTTCCTGACCTTTGGTCATCAGTTCTTCAGTTATCTCTTTAATTCTTAGCAGAATATGTTTCTTTTGTTTCCAGTCAAAGGGCACTGATACATCACTTGTATTAGATGTGTTACATTATTACTTATTTAAATAATCAATATAATAGTGAATGTAAAAATACTTTCCAATGCTAAAGAACAATCACTATTTACTGGAAGTTTTCAAGAGAGCATAATCTTGTTAATCAAATTCTGAAATCTGACGAAAAGGGGTCTTCAGGACAAGTAGATTTGATGATGTCATTCACTGCTTAAGGACCTTTCAGTGATAACCGTTTGCCAGAGCATCTTAACACTGCATGTGAGGCTCATTCCCATCTGGCCCACATTACCTTTTTGGAGTCACTCCCCACTCCCACTTCATTCTGTTTCTTTAGGTTCTCGCTCCTCCTCTTCCCTCAGTCTAGGCAGCCTCTCTGTTGAAGAAACTCTTGAACATTCCGAATGCCTAGTCCCTAATCCCATGGTTTGGAGGCCTTCCTTACCCTGCCTCCCTGGTAGAAGGAATTCCTCTCTCACAGCACAATAGACGTAGTCCTGGGACAGCTCCTTTCTCATTGTGCCAAAAAACCTGTGTGCTTACAGGGACTGTGCCTTATTCACCTCACCATGCCACAGACCCTGGCACAGAGCTGCTCCTCAAAATGTCAGTTCCCTCCCAGAGTGCATGCACAGCTAAAACCAACAAGGAGGTCTCTTCTCTCCCAGGGATGGTCTCCTAGCCTCTCTTTGGTTACTGAACAGTAGGCCAGAGTGGGGTTGATTAGGGTTTCATCTGGGTTAACCAATCTCACATTGAAAAACACATAACATACAATTTACCCCCTTAACCATTTTAAAGTGTGCCATTCTGCGGCATTAAGTGTATTCACATTATTGTGAAAATAGATCTCCAGAACTTTTTAATCTTGCAAATAAACTCTCTACCTATTACCAAACAAGTCCCTAGCAACCAGCGTTCTACTTTCTGTCTCTATTAATTTAACTAATTTATATACCCCTTATAAATGGAGATGTTTGAAAGCTCTGCTGCCTTCAGCCCTCAAGTTGTTCTCCGTGATCTTCTGGAGGCATCCCAGGCTATGTCTCTGTAGATGCCAGACTTTACTCACTTGGTAAATAGTTGTCCTAGAATGACAGCACTTGGAATCTTCTTTAAAAGCAAGGCTGGAAAGGAGGAGCCAAGATGGCCGAATAGGAACAGCTCCGGTCTACAGCTCCCAGCGCGAGCGACACAGAAGACGGGTGATTTCTGCATTTCCATCTGAGGTACCATGTTCATCTCACTAGGGAGTGCCAGACAGTGGGCGCAGGTCAGTGGGTGAGCGCACCGTGCGCCAGCCGAAGCAGGGGCGAGGCATTGCCTCACTCGGGAAGCGCAAGGGGTCAGGGAGTTCCCCTTCCAGGGGTGACAGACGGCACCTGGAAAATCGGGCCACTCCCACCCGAATACTGTGCTTTTCCGACTGGCTTAGGAAACGGTGCCCCAGGAGAGTATAGCCCGCACCTGGCTCAGAGGGTCCTACGCCCACGGAGTCTCGCTGATTGCTAGCACAGCAGTCTGAGATCAAACAGCAAGTCGGCAGCGAGGCTGGGGGAGGGGCGCCCGCCATTGCCCAGGCTCGCTTAGGTAAACAAAGCAGCCTGGAAGCTTGAACTGGGTGGAGCCCACCACAGCTCAAGGAGGCCTGCCTGCCTCTGTAGGCTCCATCTCTGGGGGCAGGACACAGACAAACAAAAAGACAGCAGTAACCTCTGCAGACTTAAATGTCCCTGTCTGACAGCTGTGAGGAGAGCAGTGGTCCTCCCAGCACGCAGCTGGAGATCTGAGAACGGGCTGACTGCCTCCTCAAGTGGGTCCCTGACCCCTGACCCCCGAGCAGCCTAACTGGGAGGCACCCCCCAGCAGGGGCAGACTGACACCTCACACGGCCGGCCAGGTACTCCAACAGACCTGCAGCTGAGGGTTCTGTCTGTTAGAAGGAAAACTAACAGAAAGGACATCCACACCAAAAACCCATCTGTACATCACCATCATCAAAGACCAAAAGTAGTTAAAACCACAAAGATGGGGAAAAAACAGAGCAGAAAAACTGGAAACTCTAAAAACCAGAGTACCTCTCCTCCTCCAAAGGAACGCAGTTCCTCACCAGCAACGGAACAAAGCTGGACAGAGAATGACTTTGACGAGCTGAGAGAAGAAGGCTTCAGACGATCAAATTACTCCGAGCTACGGGAGGATATTCAAACCAAAGGCAAAGAAGTTGAAAACTTTGAAAAAAATTTAGAAGAATGTATAACTAGAATAACCAATACAGAGAAGTGCTTAAAGGAGCTGATGGAGCTGAAAACCAAGGCTCGAGAACTACGTGAAGAATGCAGAAGCCTCAGGAGCCGATGCGATCAAATGGAAGAAAGGGTATCAGCCCTGGAAGATGAAATGAATGAAATGAAGCGAGAAGGGAAGTTTAGAGAAAAAAGAATAAAAAGAAACGAGCAAAGCCTCCAAGAAATGTGGGACTATGTGAAAAGACCAAATCTACGTCTGATTGGTGTACCTGAAAGTGACGGGGAGAATGGAAACAAGTTGGAAAACACTCTGCAGGATATTATCCAGGAGAACTTCCCCAATCTAGCAAGGCAGGCCAATATTCAGATTCAGGAAATACAGAGAACGCCACAAAGATACTCCTCGAGAAGAGCAACTCCAAGACACATAATTGTCAGATTCACCAAAGTTGAAATGAAGGAAAAAATGTTAAGGGCAGCCAGAGAGAAAGGTCGGGTTACCATCAAAGGGAAGCCCATCAGACTAACAGCGGATCTCTCGGCAGAAACCCTACAAGCCAGAAGAGAGTGGGGGCCAATATTCAACATTCTTAAAGAAAAGAATTTTCAACCCAGAATTTCATATCCTGCCAAACTAAGCTTCATAAGTGAAGGAGAAATAAAATACTTTACAGACAAGCAAATGCTGAGAGATTTTGTCACCACCAGGCCTGCCCTAAAAGAGCTCCTGAAGGAAGCGCTAAACATGGAAAGGCACAACCGGTACCAGCCACTGCAAAATCATACCGAAATGTAAAGAACATCAAGACTAGGAAGAGACTGCATCAACTAATGAGCAAAATATCCAGCTAACATCATAATGACAGGATCAAATTCACACATAACAATATTAACTTTAAATGTAAATGGACTAAATGCTCCAATTAAAAGACACAGACTGGCAAACTGGATAAAGACTCAAGACCCATCAGTGTGCTGTATTCAGGAAACCCATCTCACGTGCAGAGACACACATAGGCTCAAAATAAAAGGATGGAGGAAGATCTACCAAGCAAATGGAAAACAAAAAAAGGCAGGGGTTGGAATCCTAGTCTCTGATAAAACAGACTTTAAACCAACAAAGATCAAAAGAGACAAAGAAGGCCATTACATAATGGTAAAGGGATTAATTCAACAAGAAGAGCTAACTATCCTAAATATATATGCACCCAATACAGGAGCACCCAGATTCATAAAGCAAGTCCTGAGTGACCTACAAAGAGACTTAGACTCCCACACATTAATAATGGGAGACTTTAACACCCCACTATCAACATTAGACAGATCAACGAGACAGAAAGTCAACAAGGATACCCAGGAATTGAACTCAGCTCTGCACCAAGCGGACCTAATAGACATCTACAGAACTCTCCACCCCAAATCAACAGAATATACATTTTTTTCAGCACCACACCACACCTATTCCAAAATTGACCATATACTTGGAAGTAAAGCTCTCCTCAATAAATGTAAAAGAACAGAAATTGTAACAAACTGTCTCTCAGATCACAGTGCAATCAAGCTAGAACTCAGGATTAAGAATCTCACTCAAAACCGCTCAACTACGTGGAAACTGAACAACCTGCTCCTGAATGACTACTGGGTACATAACGAAATGAAGGCAGAAATAAAGATGTTCTTTGAAACCAACGAGAACCAAGACACAACATACCAGAATCTCTGGGATGCATTCAAAGCAGTGTGTAGAGGGAAATTTATAGCACTAAATGCCCACAAGAGAAAGCAGGAAAGATCCAAAATTGACACCCTAACATCACAATTAAAAGGACTAGAAAAGCAAGAGCAAACACATTCAAAAGCTAGCAGAAGGGAAGAAATAACTAAAATCAGAGCAGAACTGAAGGAAATAGAGACACAAAAAACCCTTCAAAAAATAAATGAATCCAGGAGCTGGTTTTTTGAAAGGATCAACAAAATTGATAGACCGCTAGCAAGATTAATAAAGAAAAAAAGAGAGAAGAATCAAATAGATGCAATAAAAAATGATAAAGGGGATATCACCACCGATCCCACAGAAATACAAACTACCATCAGAGAATATTACAAACACCTCTATGCAAATAAACTAGAAAATCTAGAAGAAATGGATAAATTCCTCAACACATACACCCTCCCAAGACTAAACCAGGAAGAAGTTGAATCTCTGAATAGACCAATAACAGGAGCTGAAATTGTGGCAATAATCAATAGCTTACCAACCAAAAAAAGTCCAGGTCCAGATGGATTCACAGCCGAATTCTACCAGAGGTACAAGGAGGAGCTGGTACCATTCCTTCTGAAACTATTCCAATCAATAGAAAAAGAGGGAATCCTCCCTAACTCATTTTATGAGGCCAGCATCATCCTGATACCAAAGCCTGGCAGAGACACAACAAAAAAAGAGAATTTTAGACCAATATCCTTGATGAACATTGATGCAAAAATCCTCAATAAAATACTGGCAAACAGAATCCAGCAGCACATCAAAAAGCTTATCCACCATGATCAAGTGGGCTTCATCCCTGGGATGCAAGGCTGGTTCAATATACGCAAATCAGTAAATGTAATCCAGCATATAAACACAACCAAAGACAAAAACCACATGATTATCTCAATAGATGCAGAAAAGGCCTTTGACAAAATTCAACAACCCTTCATGCTAAAAACTCTCAATAAATTAGGAATTGATGGGACGTATCTCAAAATAATAAGAGCTATTTATGACAAACCCACAGCCAATATCATACTGAATGGGCAAAAACTGGAAGCATTCCCTTTGAAAACTGGCACAAGACAGGGATGCCCTCTCTCACCACTTCTATTCAACATAGTGTTGGAAGTTCTGGCCAGGGCAATTAGGCAGGAGAAGGAAATAAAGGGTATTCAATTAGGAAAAGAGGAAGTCAAATTGTCCCTGTTTGCAGATGACATGATAGTATATCTAGAAAACCCCATTGTCTCAGCCCAAAATCTCCTTAAGCTGATAAGCAACTTCAGCAAAGTCTCAGGATACAAAATCAATGTGCAAAAATCACAGGCATTCTTTTTTTTTTTTTTTTTTTTTTTAATACTTGGGTATTATTATTATTATTATTTTTTTTAATTTATGAAGTATTTATTGATCGTTCTTGGGTGTTTCTCGGAGAGGGGGATATGGGAGGGTCATAGGATAATAGTGGAGAGAAGGTCAGGAGATAAACACATGAACAAAGGTCTCTGGTTTTCCTAGGCAGAGGTCCCTGCGGCCTTCTGCAGTGTTTGTGCCCCTGGGTACTTGAGATTAGGGAGTGGTGATGACTCTTAAAGAGCATGCTGCCTTCAAGCATCTGTTTAACAAAGCACATCTTGCACCGCCCTTAATCCATTTAACCCTGAGTTGACACAGCATATGTTTCAGAGAGCATGGGGCTGGGGGAAAGGCCATAGATCAACAGCATCCCAAGGCAGAAGAATTTCTCCTAGTCAGAACAAAATGGAGTCTCCTATGCCCACCCCTTTCTACACAGACACAGCAACAATCTGATCTCTCCTTCCTTTCCCCACACTTCCTCCCCTTCTCTTCAACAAAACCGCCATCGTCCTCATGGCCCGCTCCCGATGGTCGCTGTCTCTTTGGAGCTGTTGGGTACACCTCCCAGACAGGGCAGCCGGGCAGAGGCGCTCCTCACGTCCCAGACAGGGCGGCCGGGCAGAGGCGCTCCTCGCTTCCCAGACGGGGCCGCCCGGGCAGAGGCGCTCCTCGCTTCCCAGACGGGGCCGCCCAGGCAAAGGCGCTCCTCACTTCCTCCCAGACCGGGTGGCAGCCGGGCAGAGGCGCTCCTCACCTCCCAGACGGGGCGGCCGGGCAGAGGCGCTCCTCACCTCCCAGACGGGGCGGCCGAGCAGAGGCGCTCCTCACTTCCCAGAGGGGGCGGCCGGGCAGAGGCGCTCCTCACTTCCCAGACCATGTGGCAGCTGGGCAGAGGCGCTCCTCCCTTCCCAGATGGGGCAGCCAGGCAGAGGCGCTCCTCACTTCCTCCCAGACGGGGTGGCGGCCAGGCAGAGGCGCTCCTCACTTCCCAGAGGGGGCGGCCGGGCAGAAGTGCTCCTCACTTCCTCCCAGACGGGGTGGCAGCCGGGCAGAGGCACTCCTCACCTCCCAGACGGGGCGGCCGGGCAGAGGTGCTCCTCATCTCCCAGATGGGGCAGCCGGGCAGAGGTGCTCCTCATCTCCCAGACGGGGCGGCCGGGCAGAGGTGCTCCTCATCTCCCAGACGGGGCGGCTGGGCAGAGGTGCTCCTCATCTCCCAGACGGGGCGGCCGGGCAGAGGTGCTCCACACTTCCTCCCAGACGGGGTGACGGCCGGGCAGAGGCACTCCTCACCTCCCAGACGGGGCGGCCGGGCAGAGGCGCTCCTCACCTCCCAGACGGAGTGGTCAGGCAGAGGTGCTCCTCACTTCCCATATGTGGTGGCGGCCGGGCAGAGGCACTCCTCACTTCCCAGATGGGGCAGCCGGGCAGAGGCGCTCCTCACTTCCTCCCAGACGGGGTGGCGTCCAGGCAGAGAAACTCCTCACCTCCCAGACGGGGCAGCCGGGCAGAGGTGCTCCTCATCTCCCAGACGGGGCAGCCGGGCAGAGGTGCTCCTCACTTCCTCCCAGACGGGGTGGCAACCGGGCAGAGGCACTCCTCACCTCCCAGACGGGGTGGCCGGGCAGAGGCGCTCCTCACTTCCCATATGGGGTGGCGGCCGGGCAGAGGCGCTTCTCACTTCCTCCCAGACGGGGTGGCAGCCAGGCAGAGGCGCTCCTCACTTCCCAGACGGGGTGGCCGGGCAGAGGCGCTCCTCACTTGCCAGACGGGGTGGCCAGGCAGAGGCACTCCTCACCTCCCAGACGGGGCGGCCGGGCAGAGGCGCTCCTCACTTCCCATACGGGGTGGCAGCCGGGCAGAGGCGCTCCTCACTTCCCAGATGGGGCAGCTGGGCAGAGGCGCTCCTCACTTCCTCCCAGACGGGGTGGCGGCCAGGCAGAGGCGCTCCTCACTTCCCAGACGGGGCGGTCGGGCAGAGGTGCTCCTCACCTCCCAGACAGGGCAGCCGGGCAGAGGCACTCCTCACGTCCCAGACAGGGCGGCTGGGCAGAGGCGCTCCTCGCTTCCCAGACGGGGCCGCCCGGGCAGAGGCGCTCCTCGCTTCCCAGACGGGGCCGCCCGGGCAAAGGCGCTCCTCACTTCCTCCCAGACCGGGTGGCAGCCGGGCAGAGGCGCTCCTCACCTCCCAGAGTGGGCGGCCGGGCAGAGGCGCTCCTCACTTCCCAGAGTGGGCGGCTGGGCAGAGGCGCTCCTCACTTCCCATAGGGGGTGGCAGCCGGGCAGAGGCGCTCCTCACTTCCCAGATGGGGCAGCTGGGCAGAGGTGCTCCTCACTTCCTCCCAGACGGGGTGGCGGCCAGGCAGAGGTGCTCCTCACCTCCCAGACGGGGTGGCCGGGCAGAGGCGCTCCTCACCTCCCAGAGTGGGCGGCCGGGCAGAGGCGCTCCTCACTTCCCAGAGTGGGCGGCCGGGCAGAGGCGCTCCTCACTTCCCATAGGGGGTGGCAGCCGGGCAGAGGCGCTCCTCACTTCCCAGATGGGGCAGCTGGGCAGAGGTGCTCCTCAATTCCTCCCAGACGGGGTGGTGGCCAGGCAGAGGCGCTCCTCACCTCCCAGACGGGGCGGCTGGGCAGAGGCGCTCCTCACCTCCCAGAAGGGGTGGCTGGGCAGAGGCGCTCCTCACTTCCCATATGGGGTGGCAGCCGGGCAGAGGCGCTCCTCACTTCCCAGATGGGGTGGCGGCCAGGCAGAGGCGCTCCTCACTTCCCAGATGGGACAACCGGGCAGAGGCGCTCCTCACTTCCTCCCAGACGGGGTGGCGGCCAGGCAGAGGCGCTCCTCACCTCCCAGACGGGGCGGCCGGGCAGAGGTGCTCCTCATCTCCCAGACGGGGCAGCCGGGCAGAGGCGCTCCTCACTTCCTCCCAGACGGCGTGGCAGCCGGGCAGAGGGGCTCCTCACATCCCAGAGGATGGGCGGCCGGGCAGAGGCGCTCCTCACTTCCCAGATAGGGCGGCCAGGCAGAGGGGCTCCTCACATCCCAGACGATGGGCGGCCAGGCAGAGATGCTCCTCACTTCCTAGACGGGGTGGCGGCGGGGCAGAGGCTGTAATCCCAGCACTTTAAGAGGCCAAGGCAGGAGGCTGGTAGGTGGAGGTTGCAGCGAGCCGAGATCACACCACTGCACTCCAGCCTGAGCACCATTGAGCGTTGAGTTAGCGAGACTCCGTCTGCAATCCCAGCACCTCGGGAGGCCGAGGCAGGCAGATCACTCGAGGCCAGCAGCTGGAGACCAGCCCGGTCAACACGGCGAAACCCCGTCTCCACCAAAAATACAAAAACCATCCAGGCGTGGCGGCGCGCGCCTGCAATCCCAGGCACTCGGCAGGCCGAGGCAGGAGAGTCACAGGAGCCCGAGGCAGGGAGGTTGCAGCGAGCCGAGATCATGGCAGCACAGTCCAGCTTCGATAACAGCGGGAGACCGAAAAAAGAAGGAGAGGGAGACCGAAGGGGAGAGGGAGAGGGAGAGGGAGAGGGAGAGGGAGAGGGAGAGGGAGAGGGAGAGGGAGAGGGAGAGGGAGAGCAAATCACAGGCATTCTTATACACCAATAACAGACAAACAGAGAGCCAAATCATCAGTGAACTCCCATTCACAATTGCTTCAAAGAGAATAAAATACCTAGGAATCCAACTTACAAGGGATGTGAAAGACCTCTTCAAGGAGAACTACAAACCACTGCTCAAGGAAATAAAAGAGGATACAAACAAATGGAAGAACATTCCATGCTCATGGGTAGGAAGAATCAATATCATGAAAATGGCCATCCTTCCCAAGGTAATTTACAGATTCAATGCCATCCCCATCAAGCTACCAATGACTTTCTTCACAGAATTGGAAAAAACTACTTTAAAGTTCATATGGAACCAAAAAAGAGCCCGCATCACCAAGTCAATCCTAAGCCAAAAGAACAAAGCTGGAGGCATCACACTACCTGACTTCAAACTATACTACAAGGCTACAGTAACCAAAACAGCATGGTACTGGTACCAAAACAGAGATATAGATCAATGGAACAGAACAGAGCCGTCAGAAATAATGCCACATATCTACAAGTATGTGATCTTTGACAAACCTGACAAAAACAAGAAATGGGGAAAGGATTCCCTATTTAATAAATGGTGCTGGGAAAACTGGCTAGCCATATGTAGAAAGCTGAAACTGGATCCCTTCCTTACACCTTATACAAAAATCAATTCAAGATGGATTAAAGACTTAAATGTTAGACCTAAAACCATAAAAACCCTAGAAGAAAACCTAGGCATTACCATTCAGGACATGGGCAATGGCAAGGACTTCATGTCTAAAACACCAAAAGCAATGGCAACAAAAGCCAAAATTGACAAATGGGATCTAATTAAACTAAAGAGCTTCTGCACAGCAAAAGAAACTACCATCAGAGTGAACAGGCAACCTACAAAATGGGAGAAAATTTTCGCAACCTACTCATCTGACAAAGGGCTAATATCCAGAATCTACAATGAACTCCAACAAATTTACAAGAAAAAAACAAACAACCCCATCAAAAAGTGGGCGAAGGACATGAACAGACACTTCTCAAAAGAAGACATTTATGCAGCCAAAAAACACATGAAAAAATGCTCACCATCACTGGCCATCAGAGAAATGCAAATCAAAACCACAATGAGATACCATCTCACACCAGTTAGAATGGCAATCATTAAAAAGTCAGGAAACAACAGGTGCTGGAGAGGATGTGGAGAAATAGGAACACTTTTACACTGTTGGTGGGACTGTAAACTAATTCAACCCTTGTGGAAGTCAGTGTGGCGATTCCTCAGGGATCTAGAACTAGAAATTCCATTCGACCCAGCCATCCCATTACTGGGTATATACCCAAAGGACTATAAATCATGCTGCTATAAAGACACATGCACACGTATGTTTATTGCGGCATTATTCACAATAGCAAAGACTTGGAACCAACCCAAATGTCCAACAATGATAGACTGGATTAAGAAAATGTGGCACATATACACCATGGAATACTATGCAGCCATAAAAAATGATGAGTTCACGTCCTTTGTAGGGACATGGATGAAATTGGAAATCATCATTCTCAGTAAACTATCGCAAGAACAAAAAACCAAACACCGCATATTCTCACTCATAGGTGGGAATTGAACAATGAGAACACATGGACACAGGAAGGGGAACATCACACTCTGGGGACTGTTGTGGGGTGGGGGGAGGGGGAAGGGATAGCACTGGGAGATATACCTAATGCTAGATGACGAGTTGGTGGGTGCAGCGCACCAGCATGGCACATGTATACATATGTAACTTACCTGCACATTGCGCACATGTACCATAAAACCTAAAGTTTAATAATAATAAATAATAATAAAAGAAGAAGAAAAAAAAAAAAAAAAAAAAAAAAAAAAAAAAAAAAAAGCAAGGCTGGAGGAAACCTCTCACTTGTGGAGCACCTGCTGTGTGCAGCCACATCTGTGCCTGGTGTGTTTATGAGCATCAGCTTGTTAATCTCATATTCTCCAGATGAGGTGACCAAGGCTCATAGAGGGGAAGGTACTTGATTAGAATCCCATACCCAGGAAATGGTGGGGACTAGGTCTGCCTAATCTTCTCATCCTTTCCCATTCCCCTATCTCGGGAGAGACATCTTGTACAGTTCTACTCCAGTCACTTGATTAAATGTCCCTGGAAACTTACCCTAGACTGTTATGATCCAAGGCAAAATGACAAATGACTAGAAAGGAATAGAAATCATCCTTTAATCATCTCCAAGGCCGTAAGATGCACATTAATGACTTTCTAGGGAGGGAGGTACAGTGCTTTCAGAAGGCAGTCTCAAGTCTGGCTGAATACTATCAATAACAATAACAATAAAATAGAGAAAGCAGGGAGCATGTGGAGAGGGCTGGTGAGGACTTTGACACAGTCAAAAGTTCACATTCAATAAAGGATATTCATATTTCACATTGAATTTCTTTGTTAGCCCAGACACCTGCAGGTCATTTGGAGAGATTTTTCAGGTTACCAGCTTGATGGTCTTTTTCAGGAGGAGAGACACTGAGCACTCCCAAGGTGAGGTTGAAGATTTCCTCTAGATAGCCGGATAAGAAGACTAGGAGGGATGCCTAGAAGATGATTAGCAAGCATATTTCTACCTGCCATTTCAGAACTGTGTGTCAGCCCACATTCAGCTGCTTCTTGTGAACTGAAAAGAGAGAGGTATTGAGACTTTTCTGATGGCCCCTCTAACACTGTAACACAGTAATCTGTGTGTGTGTGGGTGTGTGTGTGTGTCTATGTGAGTGGGGGTGTAGGCTTCTTCAGTTTTCCCCACTTTTTTCTCTGTCCTGACTGAGAAACAAAAAGTATTTTGACCTGTCCAGCTGCATGATTTCCCCTGTCGGCTTGAACCTGAACTGGGGGCTTGAACATTCTAAGGCGCTGATGAAGGTGTTTAGGTTGTTGCTTAAAACATTGAAAGAAACTAGCCTGTGGCTTTAGCCAGATCTCTTAAACCCTCATACAAACTCCATACCTCAACCCCCGTGATGCGGACTTAATGAAGTAGAACATCTCTTTCGTTCTATGTCTATTGTGAGGACACGCTGAAGCCCTGTCTGTGTGTAAATTCCCCTAATAAATGCTTTGGAATAATAAATGAATGAATGAATGAATGAATGAATGAATGAATAAATGCTTTAGCCTGATCACCCTGTTATTTGGTGCTTCTTTCTTTGGAATCCCAGCTGGCCCCACCTTTGAACAGTTTGGGGCTTTCCCTTTCAGGAACTCCCCTGCCATGGATTAGAGTAGACAGACCACTGTGTGAATTCTTATCCAACTGAGAGCTGCTCAAGCAGCGACTGAGTCTTACTTTTAATTATGGTGAAAGTAAGGATTAATCAGCCAAATGGATTTTACTGGAGCCCTCTGGGATGCAGAATATTGATGAAGATAATGCAAGCAGTCAGGAAGCTCTGCATGAGATTCTTTTTAAAAAATTCATGAGACAGTGGCTCATGCCTGTAATCCCAGCACTTTGGGAGGCCGAGGCAGGCAGATCACAAGGTCAAGAGATGGAGACCATCCTGGCCAATATGGTGAAACCCCATCTCTACTAAAAATACAAAAATTAGCCAGGCGTGTTAGCGCGTGCCTGTGGTCCGAGCTACTTGGGGGACTGAGGCGGGAGAATCTCTTGAACCAGGGAGGCAGAGGTTGCAGTGAGGCAAGATCTTGCCACTGCACTGCAGCCTGGCAATACAGCGAGACTCCATCTCAAAAAAAAAATCATGAGAAAAATATAACATATTCTACAAGTATTGAATTGACAATATACACAGATACATGTTTGTATGAGTTTTCTCGTGGGAATACTTTCAACTACATAATTCGCATTGGATAGGATGCATCCATTCATGGGATATTTGTTGAGAGCCTACAATGAAATAGGAAAACCTGGCAGGAAGACTAGAAGAGGAACACTAAAGATGAGGAGGAGAGGGCACATTATCAGGGCACAAGGTGGTGAAGAGGGAGGATGCATTTGAAAAGAGGTTAGGACAATGCTTTTCAGAAAATGTTCTCCAGGACAGAATGGTTTATTTGGTGTTAAACCATAGGCCCTGGAACCAAGTAGACTTGGATTCAGATCTCATCTTGGCTGCTTCCTAGTTCTTTGCCTGGGGTTGTTATTTAAACTCTCTGTATTGTGATTTCTTCATCTATACGTAGGAATGGTAAGAATATCTACATCATAAAGTCTTTCTGAGGGCCAATGGATAGGTTATGTAAAGTTCTCAGCACAATGGTGAACATATAAAAAGCAGTCAGTTACATTATATTATTATCATTCTCATCATCATTAATTTTACAATGAAAAGCATCCTGAGGTCAAATACGTTTGAGAAGCAAACTTTTTAAAAATGTTAAATAGAATTCTTTACTGCCAGAATTTATACATTGTACATCATGGGGACTGGGGGAGGATTTTAAAGAGTCCAGTGCTTTTCCAGTGTGTTAAGGCACAGACCTATCCTCACTCCTCCAAGTTCCATTTTTTTTTTTCTGATGATCTTGCATATCATACTCCTATAAATGCTAGTGGTCTAGGACAAAGTGAAGGTTTAGATCAGAAGCCTATAAATAATATAGGATTCAGGGTGGGCAACTGAAAGACAGGAAAAGATGATAATTTCTGAGTGAAGGCAGGCAGGGAGAGGCAGCTATGTCTGCTTATCTAGAGAAGGATGGCTAGAAGTTGATTGGCTTTTGGACATCTTATGGTGGGAATTCTGCAAGACCAGAGGGACTGTTCCCTTGCCTCTGAGACAGTGGAGGCTGGTATTCATTCTGGTTATGCTTTGGCCTTCATATAGACCAAGGCATCTCAACACTCTGCACTTTTTTTCACTTCTTATGTGTCCATCCTTTTTCTGTTCTCCCACACAAATAGTCTGGGCCAGCATCTCGGCAGCAGAGAATTCATTTGTTCATTCAGTCATTCACTTACTCATTTGTTCATTCTATTTTTCAACACATATTTCCTTCAACAAACTATTATGAGTGACTTACCAGGTTCCAGGCATAAGAATAGCTCCTGAGGACACAGAAATGGAGAATATTCAGTCCTAGCTCTGAGGAAACACAAAGGCTCTGAGAATAGCACGTGAATTTCTGTCTACCTGGGGAAAATCTCTATAAGCAACTATTCTAATAAAATATGATGTCTTCTATAATAATAATAAATAAAATATTCTTTGGATGCATAGTTTCTGTGATCCCAAGCACTCACCAATGCTGTTCCCATCATGCTCTTTATATGCTAGGATCTTCAATGATCCCATACCCTTCACAAGGCCTTCTGGTCCCTGGGGTAAGAAGATTTCCATCTCCTTTCACTGAAATATTATCAGCAGCCTATCTGACTGCCCCTAGTCTTTCAGGGCTTGGATGTGAACTGCCTTGTATGTGACTTAACTCCTTTACAAAATTGTATTCTGGACAGCAGAAATTACATCTAATATTATATTTACATGTCTCAGAGCACAAAGATCTTATAATGCATTGTGATGGTTTGAAAGTTCATCCATACATTTTTTGACACTCCTCCCTTCAAGAGGTGAAGACTAATTCTCCTTATCTTGAGTGTGGGCTGCACCTTTGCAATGTACTTCTATTGAGCAAAATAAAGCAGAAGTGATAGTATGCAATATTAGAAACTAGGTCATAAAAGATAGTGTGGGTTATGACTTCTTTTTTGAATCAGTTTCTCAGAGAGGAAGCAGCTGCTACATCACTAGGCCACTCAAGAGGTCCATGTGGTGAGAAACAGGCCTCCTGGCAACCATCACAACTAACTCTCCAGTCCTGTGAGGAAGTCACATTGGCAGCAGTTCTTCCAGCCCCATTCAAGCCTTCAGGTCTTGAAGGTTTCAGGCAGCCCAAGCTGACATCATGACTGCAACCGCATGAAAGGGCCTTAGCCAGAGCCACCCAGTTATGTCATTTCTAAGCTCCTGACCCTCAGAAACCATTAAGATAATAAGTGCTTGCTACTTTAAGCTGCTAAATTCTGGATAGTTTGTTATATAGCAATAGATTACCAAGAACCAACATACGTGTATACTTGCTCTATGAAAGAAAGAAAATACTTCTTAGGCCACCAGTGTCATCCATGTTGCTGAATCCTATGGATACTTTTTAGTATTTATTTTACTTGTATTCCGCCTCACTCAACACAGAAGCAGAAAATGTCTGTTTTCTCTTTTGAAAATTATTATAAAATATTTTTGTATAAATTCAAGTATTTCACCAATCTCATTTTCCTTCTTACCACCCCCAGAGGTAATTATTTTTTGAAATTTATATTTATTATCCCCATGCATGATTATCTATCATCTATCTATCTATCTATCTATCTATCTATCTATCTATCTATCATCTATATTGATATATCTATCTATAGATATCTATCAATATATCAATATCTATCTACATATATGGATTGATAGATAATCTATATTTGGCAGTTTATTAACATTGATATGAGTGACACTCTTGTGCAACCTACTTTTTTGTGAGTGCAGCATTCTGACGTTTAATCTACGCTGACACATATAACACTAGAGCATTCATATTAACTGTTGTCTGGTATTCATTCTATGACTACACCATGATTTATTATTAGTGCTCCTTTGGGGGCATTTAGGCGTTTTCCAATTTTTCGCTCTTAGTAACATCACTGCATTGTCATTCTTGTGGATGAATATTTAACTCCATACATAAGAGTTTCTCTAGGGTACATATTTATTTTTAACTTTCTAGATATTATCAAAATAATTCTCAGAACTGTTGTACTAACTCAAGCTCTCCTCTGATGTATATACAAAGTACCATTCTTCCACATCCTTACCAACAGTTTGTATTAACAGGTTTTCTTTCTTTTCTTTTCTCTTTGTTTCTTCTTCCCTTCCTTCCTTCTCTTGAATTGACGTAAGATATAATTTTTGTTGTATTATTTATAGGGAAATTGAACATCATCTTGTGTTCCTTGGCCATTTATGTTTTCACCTCTATGACTTGTTTATTTACATATTTTGCTCATTTTTCTTTTCAGTCATTTGCCTCTTTTGGATTGATTGGTAAGAATTATTTATAAATGATGTATATTAATATTTTATTGAATAAATGGATAGCTTGTCTGGGACTTATTTAAAAAAGAAACTGTGGTGTCTTTCCTAAGCAGAAATTTAAAATCTCAGTGCAGGCAAATATAGTCTTTACAGTTTAGGCATTTTGTGTCCAGTTTAAGAAATCATATACTCCTTGGTATGAAAAGGTGGATACATATTTTTGGATACACAGATTTTACTTTCTCACATTTAGGTTATTAATTCATGTGAATTTGTTTGGAGTAGGTGTTATGCAAAGATCTTACTATTTTTTAAAATAAATATCATTTCCTCAGCTTTATGTGTTGCATAGTTCATTCTTTCCCCACTGACTGACTGTATTCAAATATCAAAATGGCCACAGATCTGTTTCTGAAGTCTCTGTTTTATACCATTGGTTATTTTTATCTGTCAATGGGCAACTGCCACACTGTTTTAATTGTTATAAATTTCTTATAAAGTTTGATATCTTAGCCTATAAATCATATTTGTCATAGATATTCTTGACACTTTTCTTGTACAAATAAATGTTAGAAACAGCTTGCTTTGTAAATAGCTTTTTGTGATTTTGATTAGAATTGCATTTAATCTTAGATCAATTTCAGAATTGACATTGCAATAATGTTGGGGTCCTCCATTCATAAATATGGTTATCACCAATTCATTTAGATCTTTTTAAATGTACTTATAAAGTTTTGTAAATTTTTTCTTAAAGAACTTGCAAATTGTATACTAGAAATGGCATTTTAAGCACATTTTAAGCTTTCAATTTCTTATATAACAATTGTATAAGATAGCAATTGATTTTTTAATCAACCCCTTTTTCTTCAACTTTGATGTGCTTTTTATTAATTCCAATGGTTTGAAATATTCTGAGATTTTCCACTTAAATTATCTTATTGTCTGTTAAAAGCAATGGTCTTGGCCAGGCGCGGTGGCTCACGCCTGTAATCCCAGCACTTTGGGAGGCCGAGGCGGGCGGATCATGAGGTCAGGAGATCGAGACCATCCTGGCTAACATGGTGAAACCCCGTCTCTACTAAAAACACAAAAACCTTATCCGGGCGTGGTGGCGGATGCCTGTAGTCCCAGCTACTCGGGAGGCTGAGGCAGGAGAATGGCGTGAACCCGGGAGGCGGAGCTTGCAGTGAGCAGAGATGGCGCCACTGCAATCCAGCCTGGGCAACAGAGTGAGACCCCATCTCAAAAAAAAAAAAAAAATCAATGATTTTGTTTTTTCCTTTCTGATCTTTATTCTTTTCTATTTTTTGTCTTATTGTTCTGGCTAGAATATTCATTACAGGGTTTAATGGAAATCACAGAAGATATTCCTGACATATTCCTAATGTTTTATTATAAAGTATGATGTTTCTGTAGGTTTATGGTAGATATTCTTTATTAGAACTTTATTTTCCTTCACAGCACTTTATAAAATTTGACTATGTAATTATTTTTGACTATATAATAATTAAAACATAATATTTGCAGATTATTTTTGTAAGTACTTGTTTAATGATCACTTCTGTCTAATTTTGTTGCTGGAACATAAATAGGTTTAAGGAACTGTTTAATAAAGAAATGAGTGAACCCTTAACTTGATCACTTTACACCTCTAATGAAGTTCTGGTAAAGTTATTTCCCCAGTCTTATTCCCTGCCTTAAGCTGTGATGTTAAATTTATAGTTGAAAGAGGCCTTGGACATTATTTATTCTAAACCACTCATGTTTCAGATTGGAAGTCTGCAAATCAGAGAAGTTAAGTGACTTCCCTGAAGTTACTCAGACTGAGGTCTCAAGAAGGCTTTTATGGTCCTTCTTGAGATGACCCCTATCTACTTGAACAACTTCATGTTTCAGGTACTCTTGTCTTATATTTCTATGAGTGACTTCAGTATGTCATGCTCTCTCTTTCCTGAATCTTCATACTTGTTTTTCCTTTTTCTGGAACAATCTCCTAATACCCACCCACCTTCCCTCACCTATTTCCTTCTGATCTCAGGTCTTAGTAAAAATATCACTTGCTCCAGAAAGTCTCCCATGACATGCTCACACTTGGAGTATCTATAAAACCTATACTTCTCCCATCATAGCATTTATTTCATTTTAAGCTATCACTTTCAAAATTATCTACCGACATACTGGACTTAAGAATTCTGTGCGGAAAGTCGCTGCACGAATCTTGCTCACACTTTTATTCCCAGTACCTAGCCCAGTTTTCAGTGCTTAATAAATAGGCCAGCAATGAATGCACTTTCAGTCAGTGAATTTATATATTTTCCTTTATAACAATAAAAGGTCTCTGCTTTTATTAGACTGATAAATATTCAAAACTCTGGTTGGAGATAAAGGCGGCCCTTGCTTGATATAGTAAATGTGTATCTGAAGAAGTAAATTGAATTACTTTTAAATGTTCTAAAAGAGATTGCTATTTAAAGGGTTTATTTAGTGGATCTTTTCATGAAGCAAAAAATGTAATTTTAAAAGTAAGCGTTGCTTACCCGTTTAGCCTCTAAGACTATCGGAGCTTGTAGAGCCTCGGGGCGTTGATGGCATCTGCCTGTGGCTGAAGGGGATGGAAGTAGCAGTTCTTGCTGGATGTGGGAGAAGATGAAACAAAATGTTTGAACATTAACCTCACTGGCATATTTTTGCAAAACATTTATGAGACAGATTTTTGACCTCTCAATAGAAATCAAGGATGCCAATCCCATTTACAGATGAGGGAACTGGGAGATCTTGCCCTTTTGCTTTGAAGAAATCTAGTATGGATAGGTAGTCCCCAAATCACCACTTCACAGAATATCAGGATTGGAAGACATTTCTGAGATCAACTGGTCCAATTCCCCATGGTAGAAATGGGGAAACCAAGGTCCAGCTGTAATTAACCTTGCCAAGTTCAGAAAAATTATTTACTGATTGTCTGGACTGAAACACAGACCTTAGGACTCTGATTCGGATGGGCTCCCTATTTATGAACTGATTTCCTTATTCAGAAGTCGAATGATCTCGGATTGAGATCCCTTAGAATGTGTGCAGCACCCTAGTTGAGAACATAAAGTGTGGGACCAGAAAGATCTGGATTTCAGTGCAAGCTCCCTTACTTAACACCTCAGTGACTTTAGGCAATTTATACTATCTCTAGGAGTCTCACTTTCCTCATCTGCAAAAGAGTGCACAGTATCTACATTATAGAGTGTATACATCCCTTATAAGGTGATGTGTACACAAGAAGCTTAGATAAGAGCCTCACACACAGCAGAAGCTCAGTAGTGCTGATAATGATGATGATGAAGAGGATGATGGTGACAATAATGATAATGAGGATGGTTTTAATGATGAATGGGCTTTTTCCTTTGTTACTTCCTCCTACCCATAGATAAATGGGCACATGTCCATCTTCTGTAATCTGAGATACTTAACTCAAAAACGAACCACAAATTGAAACAAGTGGCTAGAAAGAGGTGGTTCTAGGTGTTACATGGATAGCAATTACCTGCATTTAAGCTTGTTAAAAGTTAATGTGCTGCTTACAGCCTCCAATCCAACTGAGCTGATGTCTAGCTCCTGCCTAAAAAAAAACTACTGAAGAGAGACTTTTATTTTCTTCTCTTTTCTAGTTCTCTTCTCACCTCTGCCTTAAAAAATAAACAAACTCTTAGCACCTAAATTAATAAGTAAATAAGATGCTAAGAAAAGCCTTCATGTAAATCCAGCTCTCAGGAAAGGTGAGAGGAACATTCTATAGGTTCTAGTGTTAATGATGATTGTTTTACAGTTTTCTTCTCCTCCTTTCTCTACCAGCTTTGATTAAGGCTAGGAAAAATGGGACACAGAGCTTCCAAGGGAGCTGATTTCTAGGACATTGCTGGTTCCTAGGAGAACATATTCTTAAGACCACTTTATTTTTCTAACACAAAATTTCTGTTTCTGCTTCTCAAAAATTTTAAAAGAATTTACCCTCTTGGCTGTTTCCCCATAAAACATCAGCTCAAATAACATGGAAAGAAAGAACAATATTTTGTATTATGACATTAGATTTGAGTGTAGCCACAGTCATTTGGAAAAGCATCACAATATGTTAGAATGACTAAGGATGGCACTTAAGCTATGGTAACGAATTTCCACCTGAAATCTGAAAAACATTGTGGAGCAGCAACTCATTCATGTGCTACACTGGTCCATTCAGTGTGGCCCCAGATGAGAAAGACATCATCGAGGATAAATGTAACATGCAGTCATATAGACATGCTTACCTGGCTGAATTCAGTGGTATGTATCACTAAAGCCTTGGCATTATCCCTACTTGGCTCCTGGCATCTCTTTGTATTATTTCATGCTGTCCTTGACCGTATATAATCAGACTGTTTCTTGGATTGAGAACTGGTCTCACCATTCTTATAGATGCTGGTTCTGGTGTTGCTTGGTTGTGGATTTGATTCTCCTAAAGTTCCGCAGCAGGGCAAGTGAAGCACTGCTTTGTGCTCCAGCTGCTCCATCAGTCTCATCATTTGCCAAGCATGTGCCCTTCAGCTCATCCATCAGGTTACTATCCCTTCTACCAAGAAGGATCCCAGGGAAGGCCTTCTTCAGGGGCTCCACTATACAGACAAAGGATGCATCTCAATCTAAGAGAAACAAGCCCTAGGAGGACCATCAAACAATTGAACTCACTCTTTCTTTTCCTTCCTTCCTTCTTTCCTTCCTTGCTCCCTACCTTTCTTCAGAATTTTCAGAGACAGACTGTTTTATGGAGAGCTGTGAGACATGAAGAGAAAGGTCTGGAGTAAGAGGTGGAGTAAGAGGTCTGGGGCTGCAGGGGTGGGGGTTGGTCATCTTAAGCCATGTACAAGCTGATAAGTAAGTAGAATAATAATTTTGAGCAAAACTAGAACAGAGTAGATGCATGCAGAAAGGCAGAAATGACATGAAAGAGAATTGAAGTGAGAGCTTTCATTTGAGAAACAGAGTGGCCATATTGCCCGTGCCTGAATAGCCCCCTCAATGCCCCAGATGGACAATGGGTATTTGTCTTGGAGTCCCAGGAGTCAAATTCTGTACTTTCAAACTCCCTTCCTTCTTCCCTTCCCTTCCCTTCCCTTCTTCTCTCTCCTCTCCTGTCCTCTCCTGTCCTCTCCTGTCCTCTCCTCTCCCTCCCCTTCCCTCCTCTCCTCTCCTTTCCTCTCCTTTTCTTTCCTTCTTTCCCTTTATTTTCTTCCTCCTTCCCTTTCTTCCTCCCTCCTTCCCTCTCTCTTGGTTAGGCTGAGTAGGTTTATTTTCTTTACAGTTATAGTGGCCTTTTCAAGTCCACATGTCACACACTTCCATGCACCATTTCTTTTCATATGTCAGTTCCTTCAACACTTCTGCCTTTCTTCCTCTATTACCTGGAAAGCTCATATTCACCCTTCAGAAATCTGCTCGCATTAGTATCACAAAACTTTCCTCAGCATCGGCAGGCAGGGTAAGTCATTCCTTCCTCTTGTTTCTATCACAGGGGCATCCTGCATTGTGGTTTCTATAACTCCCAGCCCTGGGCCCCTTCACTTCTCTTCATGTTCCACTGCTAATTGGCAGATCTTCTTGGTCCTTTTCTCACATATTCTTCAGAGAGGGACTCTGGTTGATGACTGTGGATTGACCCTCAGTGCTCAGATTTCACCCTGAGTTGATATGCTGTCCCATGTCCTCAGGAAGCTCTTCTATTCTTGTGCATCTTAATATAACTGTGCCTAACACTAGAATGAGTGTACCTCAAGTGCTTGCAACATACAATGAACGAATGATGGTCCCTGTGGGGAAACAAAAAAATACCTCGAAATTATGATTTTCTTTAAAGTTTTGTTTGTGGAAAAGTCTTTGTATACATTAGTTAGAAATTAACACAAGTAATAGAGAGAAGTTATGATAGATGATACTCATATAAATAAAATATTGCCATCCTTACAAAACTAAAAACTAAAAAAAAATGCAATAAAATAAAGTTCTACAATTATTTGTACTCATTATCAGTGAAACCAATTGTAGTAGAAGAAATCTATGACCCTAATAATTTTTCTGGGATCTCTTCTTTATTCAACTTGATAAATTGTTTTGTCCCCAACTACAACTATGTGGTTATAGTGGCAACTTCTGGTCTGAGGACTTCAGCTGGTTGATGGGAGTGGAAAATGTATCATAAGTTAAACCCAATCAAATTTTTTATTTTGACTTTTGCGGGGAGAGTCTGTGTGAGGGGTTGGGACACAGTCCTTTTTGGGTAAAGTTAAAAAAGATGAGTTCTGTGAGTCTCTAGCCACGATATTTTGTCCATGTTTGCCCTCTGCCAAAAAGGATCAAGTGTACCTGAGAGACAAAAGATGACCCAACCCTGAGAGAAAGAAGCAGAGATGAGATGTGGAGGTTTCCTGGAATGTTTGAGTGCTTCTAATTGTTTCTGAGACTACCTGCAGCTCAGCCCTTTATGCATTTAAATGAAGTTTCCAATCATTTACTTTTGTTTTAAAGCTAAACCCAACTCAAGTTGAGTTTTTGTCACTTGCTACCAATTGTCTTTATACAGTATAGTTGCACAGATGCCAATAATACTGCTGCGTATCAAGGACAGAGTACTGGTTTTGCTTGATCTCATTTCCCAGCAATCTCTATCTATTTCTCACCAACTCAAGAACACATTTGAGAACACAAGATAACCACTTCTTTGTATAGCAGTTGTATTAGTCTGTTTTCACGCTGCTGATAGAGCATGAAAATTTGCAAAGGAAAGAGGTTTACTGGACTTACGGTTCCACATAGCTGGGAGGCCTCACAATCATGGTGGAAAGCAAGGAGGAGCAAGTCACATCTTGCATGGATGTCAGCAGGCAAAGGGCTTGCAGAGGGAAACTTTTTTTTTTTTTTTTGACAGAGTTTCGCTCTGTTGCCTTGGCTGGAGTGCAGTGGCATGATCTCAGCTCACTGCAACCTCCACCTCCCTGGTTTAAGTGATTCTTCTGCCTCAGCCTCCCGAGTAGCTGGGACTACAGGTGAACACCACCACGCCTGGCTAATTTTTGTATTTTTTGTAGAGACAGGGTTTCCCCATATTGGTCAGGCTGGTCTTGAACTCCTGACCTCATGATCCGCCCGCCTCAGCCTCCCAAAGTGCTGGGATTACAGGTGTGAGCCACTGCACCCGGCCTGCACAGGGAAACTTTTCAAACCATTTTAAAAACCATCAGATCTTGTGAGACACATTCACTATCACGAGAACAGCATGGGAAAGACCTACCCCCACAATTCAGTCATCTTCCACTGGGTCCCTCCCACAACACGTGGGAATTATGGGAGCTACAGGATGAGATTTGGGTGGGGACACAGAGTGAAAGCATATCAGCAATTTTAGATACATATTAAAATTGAGTGGGAGGTATAGAGATTTCCCATGTATATCCTGTCCTCCACAGATGCATAGCCTTGCTCATTTTCAACATCCCCCACCAAAGTAGTATGTTTACTGCAATGACAAACCTGCATTGACACATCATCATCACCCAGAGTCCACAGTTTACATCAGTTTCACTCTTAACATTGTACATTCTATGAATTTGGAAGAATGTGTAATGACATTCTTCCAAATTTTAATACCATACAGAGTAGTTTCACCACCCTAGAAATTCCCTGTTCCCTACCTATTCATGTCTCCTTCTCACCTACCCCCTGGCAATCCTTGTTCACTTTACTGTCTTCATAGTTTTGCCTTTTCCAGAATGTCATAGGGTTAAAATCATATAGTATGTAGCCTTTTCAGATTGGCTTCTTTCACTTAGAAAAATGCATTGACATTTCCTGCATCTCTTTTTATGGCTTGAAAGCTCATTGTTTTTTTCAGTGCTGAATAATATTCCACTGGCTGGATGGACTAGTTTATTAATCCATTCGCCTACTGACATATTACTTTTTAAACATCCATGATTGATCATGATAAGCCATTATGCTGTATCAATAATGGTTTAGATCTTGTAATTTACTATATGCGATAACCTGGGCTAGATCACTTCATTTATCTTTCATGGACTGTATTTCCTCTGCAAAGTGAAGTGTGGGGATTAGATGTCCTCTATGTCCAAGTACAAGTTTCCATGGTTATGTGAGAGAGTCTTTAAAAGTGAACAAAGGTTCTGAATCTAAACCATGGATTATCAATGGTCAGGAATGTTATCTTCCAGGGCTGAGGTTGTGGAGGATGTACAAAAAAGGAATCTGGAATATTTGACTTTTAAAGCTTTGCAAGATTCCCTCCCAATCCTCGCCCAATTTGATGTACCCAGTGCTGGATCCCAGGAGAAATTTTGAAATAAACACAATTTCTGGTTGAAAGAATAGTCCTGGAGCCGAACTGATGTGGAGGAAACAGGCTCTGGGAATAGTAAAACCAGATGGGACAGCCTTTCTGGGCTCACACCCATGCTGCTGTGGCCTCCTGGTGTATCTCCCTGCATTTGTTCTCTTCATTCCAGTTTATCCTTTGCATGGTTACCAGGGCGATGTTTCTGAAACAATAAATCCGATGGCAACATCATTTCTGCTTAAAATTCTTCAGAGATTGCTTTTTGCCTCCAGGATAAGCCCAAACCTCTTAACATGGCATTCAAAGCTGCAAGTCCCCCTCACCATTCCTGCTGCTCACCACTCCCCACCTCCTCATACCTCAGGCTTGCAGAGCATACTGAACCGTTTTCTGCTTACAAATGACTAGGCTTTTCTTCACCTCTGCACCTTTGAAAAGGCTGTTTCCTCTGCTTGAGCCACTGCTCCTCCTCACCACCCTCCTCTCCATGCCCTGCCTGGGAAGCTATTCATCTTGCATCGCTGCTAGAATAGTACTTTCCATACAGAGCAATCCCTCATCCTCTCCTCTCTCAGACATTTAGTCTCTGACTCTGGTTTCACACCACCCCTGGTTTACTGCATTTATTTATTTGCATCTCTGTCTCCCTGCTTGTCTGTCAGCAACTGGGAGAGCCTGGTTCATAGTAGGTAGTCAGAAATGCTTATTGATTGCATCAGCAGAGGTAAATAGATGCATCTGAGCTATAGAATGAACCAATTGTCTTCTTATTTATGCAAAGAGGAGCAGATTAAAAATTAACAAACATATCCATTCCCTAAGAAAATCTCATAAAGAAGCATCAGAAAATGCCAAGCATTTGGCCTTGGGGGTCATAAACCAGGCCCAGAATATATGTTTGTTTTGTTTTGTTTTGCTTTCTTCAAACTGCTGGGGCCAATGACTTGTCAAAGCTGAACTATTTGGCTGAATTAGTAATGACTGTGCCTCACCTGGTGAAAATCAAAAGGCTGCAAATAAGTGCTGTGTCGTGAGTGTTAGCAGTGCTTTCTTACAAGCAGGATTTATGAAAATCTTAAAGGACTGAAGAAGAGCCACACTTGCAGTGTGAGTGATATTCAGGTAATATTTTCAGAAGGGTTATAGCACTTCTATCAATCATTCTGACACCGAATTTGATGGCCTCCGCCCTCTTCTTGCTACCTTCTTGTGTGATACACAGATAAGATATGGATTGTAAAAGAATAATAAGATGTCCCATGGCTCTGAAAAGAGGACCACGTATCTGACCTAAATTAGTCAAATCACTTCACTGCACCTTCCTCCTGACACCCTGGGTTGGGCTGGGTTTCCTCAGCTCTGCTCTCACAGAATTACACATCTTTCCATTTTAGCTGCATACTCAGTTTGTTATGTACATTTTTTAGTGCAAGCATTTGCTTATTGTTTTGCTCTTCCAGCAGACAGGAAGCAACATGTGGACAGGGACTATGTTCTTAGTACCTAGCACAGGGTCTGGCACATGGTCAGCATGTCTTGCTGAATGAAGTGATGCATAAAAGACCCTGTTCAGATAGCGTGTCTGTGTAGAAGTGTGTGTAGGTATATGAGGCGGGAGCAGGGGAAACAGGAGCTGGAGGACATGTAATTGATGTGTGCCTGTGAATAAACATATATCTGCCTCATTTTGGTCTTGTATTGCAAGTCAACAATCTTCTGCATCCCAGCTTTGCCAGTTAATAAAAGCAAGCTGAAAATGCTTGCTGATATTCTTGGCAAATATTTCTCAAACTGCCCTTTCTGGAAGAAGAACTTGCCAAGATTTACTTTCCGTAGTTTATGTTATGAAAACAATAGATTTTAAAAATTGCTCTCCAGTAGAAATGTATAAGATCATTTGGAATACGCATTTTAAAAATTACACATCTCTTCCCTGTTCCCCTGGAGATGTACAAGCAAGCTCATGGCAAGTTATGCCCTCTCTGCTTCTCAGCTGAAAATCATTATTCCAGATAATGCAAAAGGTAGTCTCCAAACCCCTTGAGGACAGGGATTATGTCTCCTTTGCTCATCATTTCAACCTCTGTGCTTACAACGGTGCCTGAAACATGTCAGATGCATAGTAAGTAATTGTTGAGTGAATCATTGAAACTTATTCCTGTCATCTGTATTTGTACCTGCGTTTATTGGTCTAGTTTGGATTTTTGGCCCTTTTGACACCTTGTCCTGTCTCCCTAGGATTTGGCTCTCCTCTTGGTTTCTTTCTCATCAGTTAATATCCTGGTGCTCCAGCCTGTTGCTTTCTCTGTCTGTTGGTGTGGTCTTGGCATCTCCCATCATCTTGAGAGAGCACTTCCTGCTTTAGCTCTCTGGTTTCCTAGAACTGGCATCTGCTCCTGCTTTTTGGCTCTTATCTAAATCTGAGCCCTATCTTTTTCTTCTTGAGGTAGGAGATCTGGAAAGTATTTAATGCTAATAGAGATACATCAAGGTGATATATCTCCAAATAGGGAAACCATTTGTCCACTTAATAACTTCCTTTAGTGGCTTTTGCAGGCAGTCAATTAAAAGTTGAAAGAACACTGTATAGGAAGGCACAGGGCATGAGTCCTAGCCTAAAATCTCCTCAAGTGTTGTATTAGCATTTTCCAGACCAACAGAACCAACAGGTTATGTATGTATAGACATACCTTACAGATATTGTGCGTTCATTTTCAGACCACTGCAATAAAGCAAATATTGCAATAAAGTGAGTCCCATAATTTTTTTTTGTTTCACAGTGCATATAAAAGTTATGTTTACACTATGATGCAGTGTATTAAGTGTGCAATAGCATTTTGTCTACAAAACAATATATATACATACCTTTATTAAAAAGGCTTTATAGATTAAAAATGTTAATGATCATTTGAGCCTTCAGTGAGTCATAATATTTTGGTTGGTGGAGGGTCTTCCCTCCATTTTGATGGCCTGACTGACCAGGGTGGTGATGGCTGACAGCTGAAGTGGCTGTGACAATTGACTAAAATATGATTACAATGAAGTTTGCCACATGGATTTACTCTTCCTTTTATGAAAGATTTCTCTGTAAAATATCACAGTATTTAATATCTTACCCACAGTAGAACTTTATCCAAAATGTGAGTCAATCTTCTCAAAACCTATATCTGCTTTATCAATGAAGTTGATGTAATATTCTAAATGCTTTGTTGTCATTTTAACAATATTCACAGCATCTTCACCAGGAGTAGATTATGTCTCAAGAAACCACTTTCTTTGCTCATTCATGAAAAGCAACTCTCCATCTGTTCAAATTTTATCATGAGATTGCAGAAATTTAGTCACATCTGTAGGCTCCACTTCTAATTCTAGTTCTCTTGCTACTTCCACCACATCTGCAGTTACTTCCTCCAATGAAGTCTTGAATTCCTCAAAGTCATCCATGAGGGTTGGAATTAACTTCTTCTAAACTTTTTTAAACATTAATACTTTGACCTCCTCACATGAGACATGAATGTTCTTAATGGTACTTAAAACAGTTAATCCTTTCCAGTTTCCCAATGTACTTTGCCCAGATCCATCAGACGAATTACCATCTATGGAAGCTATAGCCTTACAAAATATATTGCTTAAATAATAAGACTTGAAAGTCAAAAATATTTCTTAATCCATAGGCAATGGAGCCAACCAATGAATGTTGTGTTAGCAGGCATGAAAATAACATTAATCTGAGCTTCTCTCAGTAAACAAGGATCAAGTACATACCCATCCCTGTTGGCTGTAGCTCCTCTTACCCAAAAGCACCATCTACTGGCCTGTAGGTTACACCACACAGCCCAATATGAAACCTGCTGACGGAAGCGCACATAGCTGTAGAGCAAAGTCAAAAGACTCTACCCAATATTCTGTACAGTCACACCCCTGTAATGATAAAGGTTAGAAATAGTTTGTCTTGAGGCCATGTCAGAGACCTTCACGGCAGCTCCTCCCACCATAGGCCCAGAGGCCCAGGAGGAAAAAGTGATTTTTTTGGACTGGGCCCAGGGTCTCCATGCTGTGTGCAGCCTAGGGACTTTGTGCCCTGTTGTCCCAGCTGCCCCAGCCATGGCTAAAAGGGGCCAATGTAGAGCTTGGGCTATGGCTTCAGAAGGTGGAAGATCCAAGCTTTGGCAGCTTCCACGTGGTGTTGAGCCTGCAAAGAAGTCAAGAATTGAGGTTTGGGAACCTCCGCCTAGATTTCAGAAAATGTAGTGAAATGCCTGGATGCCCAGGCAAAAGTTTGCTGCAGGGGTGGGGCCCTCATGGAGAACCTCTGCTAGGGCAGTGCAGAAGGGAAATGTGGTGTCAGACACCCCACATAGAGTCCCTGCTGGGGCACTGCCTTGTGGAGCTGTGAGAAGAGGGCCACTGTCCTCCAGACCCCAGAACTGTAGGTCCACCGACAGCTTAAACTGTGCGCCTGGAAAAGCTGCAGACACTCACCACCAGCCTGTGAAAGCAGCCAGGAGGGAGGCTATATACCCTGCAAAGCCACAGCAGTGGAGCTGCCTAAGACCATGGGAACCCACCTGTTGCATGAGAATGACCTGGATGTGAGACCTGGAGTCAAAGAAGTTCATTTTGGAGCTTTAAAATTTGACTGCCCTACTGGATTTTGGACTTCCATGGGCCCTGTAGCCCCTTTGTTTTGGTCAATTTCTTCCATTTGGAATGGCTATGTTTACCCAATACCTGTACCCCCCTTGTATCTAGGAAGTAACTAGCTGACTTTTGATTTTACAGGCTCATAGGTGGAAGGGACTTTCCTTGTCTCAGATGAGACTTTGGACTGTGGACTTTGCTGAAATGACTAATGCTGAAATGAGTTAAGACTTTGGGGAACTGTTGGGAAGGCAAGATTGGCTTTGAAATGTTAGCACATGAGATTTGGAGGGGCCAAGGGCAGAATGATATAGTTTGGAGGTGTCCCCAACTAAATCTCAGTTTGAATTGTATCTCCCAGAATTCTCACATGTTGTGGAAGAGACGCAGGGGGAGGTAATTGAATCATGGGGGCCAGTCTTTCCCATGCTATTCTCATGACAGTGAATACGTTTCACCAGATCAGATGAGTTTATCATGGGTTTCCGCTTTTGCTTTTTCCTCTTTTTTCTCTTGCCACCACCAAGGCACCACCATAAGAAGTGTCTTTTGCCCTCTGCCATGATTATGAGCCCTCCCCAGACATGTGGAACTGTAAGGCCAAGTAAACCTCTTTTTGTTTCCAGTTTCGAGTATGTCTTTATCAGCAGCATGAAAATGAACTAAAACAAGGTTCAATTAAGCAAGAAGACTTAACTATCTGAAATACATACACATCTGACATTGGAACAGCCAGAATCATAAACAAGTACTTCTAGACCTACAGAAAGTCTCAATAAATTAAAACAAATAAAAATCATACCAACCATACTCTTGAAACACAGGGGAATAATAGAAATAATAGAAATCAATACTAAGATCTCGGAAAACCACACAATTACATGGAAATTAAACTACTTGCTCCTGAATGACTTTTAGGCAAACAATGAAATCAAGGAAGAAATCAAAAACTTCTTTGAAATAAATAAAAACAGATATATAACATACCCAAATCTCTGAGATGCAGCAAAAATAGTATTAAGTGGAAAGTTTATAGTGCTGAATGCCTACATCAAGAAGACAGAAAGATCTCAAATTAGCAATGTAACATCATACCTAGTGGAACTAAGAAAACAAGAACAAATTAACCTCAAAGCCAGAAGAAGACAAAAGTCACAAAAATCAGGGTAGAACTGAAAGAAATTTTGGCTCCAAAATCCATACAAATAATCAATGAATCAAAAATTGTTATTTTTAAATAAATAAACAAGATTGATAGACCACTAGCTAGATTAACAAACAGAAAGTGGGAATACCCACTAAGCAGAATCAGAAATGACAAAAGGTGACATTACAACTGACCCCACAGAAATACAAAAGATCCTCAGAGACTATTATGAACACCTCTATGCACATGAACTAGAAATTCTAGAGGAAATAAGTACATTCCTAAAAACACACAAACTTCCAAGATTGAATCAGGAAGAAATTAAAACTCCGAACAGACCAAGAATGACTTCCAAAATTGACTCAATAATAAAAATCCTACCAACCAGAGAAAGCTCTGGACCAGACTGATTCATAGCCAAATTCTAACAGACTTACAAAGAAGAGCTGGACCAATTCTACTGAAACTATTCCAAAAAATGAAGAAGAAGGTACTTCTCACTAACTGATTCTATGAAGCCAGTATCACCCTAGTGCCAAAACGTGGCAAAGACAAAATGAACAAAGAAAACTACAGGCCAATATTCTTCATAAACATAGATGCAGAAATCCTCAACAAAATACCAGCAAACCAAATCCTGCAGTATATAAAAATTTTAATTTGCCATGATCAAGTAGGCTTTATACCTGGTTCAACATACAAAAACAAATAAATGTGAGTCACTACATAAACAAAATTTTTAAAAAACTATATGCTAATAAATGTAGAAAAAGCTTTTATTAAAATCCAACATCTCTTCTTTATAAAAAATCCTCAATAACTTGGCATCTAAGGAACATACCTCAAAATAATTAGAGCCATCTGTGACAAACCCATAGCTAACATTATACTGGATGGGCAAAAGCTTGAAGCCTTTCCATTAAAAACAGGAAAAAGACGAGGATACCCACTCTTATTACTCCTTATTCAATGTAGTACTGAAATTCCAAGCCAGAGCAATCAGGCAAGAGAAAGAAATAAAAGGAATCCAAATAGGAAAAGAAAATGTCAAATTATCTCTTTCTTTGCTGACCATATGATTCTATACCTTGAAAACTCTGAGGACCCTGCCAAAAGGCTCCTACAACTAACAAATGACTTTGGTAAAGTTTCAGGACACAAAATCAATATACAAAAATCAGTAGTATTTCTATATATCAATAACGTTCAATCCAGAGCCAAATCAAGAATGCAATCCCATTTAGAATAGCCACAAAAAAATAAAATACCTAAGAATATATCTAACCAAGCAGGCAAAAGATCTATACAAGGAGAACTACAAAACACTGCTGAAAGAAATCATAGATGACACACAAAACAATGAAAAAACATTCCATGCTCATGGATTGGAAGAATCAATATTGTTTAAATGGTCATACTTCTCAAAGCAATCTATGGATTCAATGCTATTCTAATCAAACTACTGTTATTTTTTCACAGAATTAGAGAAAACTATTTTAAATTCTTATGGGATCAAATAAGAGCCCAAATAGTGAAAGCAATTCTAAACAAAATGAACAAAGCTGGAGGCATCACATTACCCAACTTCAAACTATACTGTAAGGCTAAAATAACCAAAACAGCACAGTACTGGTACAAAAACAGATGCATAGACCAATGAATAGAACAGAAGAGAAAATGCAGAAATAAAGTTGCACACCTACAACCATGTGATCTTCAACAAAGTCAACAAAAATAAGCAATGGAGATAGGACTCCTTATGCAATAAATGATGCTAGGATCCCTAGGTAGTCGTATGACGAAGAATCAAACTGGACTTCCTATCTTTCACCATATTCAAAAATTAACTCAAGATAGATTAAAGATTTAAATGTAAGACCTCAAACTTACAAAAATCCTAGAAGGAAACCTAGGAAATACCATTCTGGACATGTGCCTTGGCAAAGCATTCATGACTAAGTCTTCAAAAGCAATTTTAACAAAAACAAAAATTGACAAGTGGAACCTAATTAAACTAAAGAGCTTCTGCACAGGAAAAGAAACTATCAACAGAGTCAACAGACAACCTACAGAATAGGAGAAGATATTTGCAAACTACACAAATATTTGCAAACTATGCAAATCAACAAAGGTCTAATATCCAGAATCTATAATGAACTTAAACAATTAAATGAGCAAAAACCAAATAACCCTGTTAAAAGGTGAGCAAAAGACACGAACAGACACACCTCAAGAGAAGACATACAAACATCCAACAAACATATGAAAAAAATACTTCACTAATCATCAGAAAAATGCAAATCAAAACTACAGTGAGATAACATGGTCACAATCGCTATTACTAAAAAGTCAAAAAATAATTTCTATGGAGAAAAGCGAATGTGTATACACTCTTGTTGGGGATGTAAATTAGTTCAACTACTGTGGAAAGCTGTTTGGAGGTTTCTCAAAGAACTTAAAACAGAACTACTATTCAACCTAGTAATCCCATTACTCTGTATACACTCAAGGGAAAATAAATTATACTGAAAGGATACATGCATTCATGTTCAGCACATCTCTATTTACAGTGGCAAAGCCATCAACCTATGGGCCCATCAACAGTGGATAGAATAAAGCAAATATGTTATTGATACATATACACTGTGGAATATTACATAGCCATGAAAAAGAACAAAATCGTATTCTTTGTGGCAACATAGATGCAGCTGGAAGCCATTATCCTAAACAAATTAATGCAGGAATGGAAAACCAAATACTGCATGTTTTCACTTACAAGTGGGAGCTAAACACTGGGTACACATGGATATAAAAAAAAGAACACTAGAAACTGAGGACTAAGTGGGGGACTACTAGAGAGGGCGTGGGACAAAGGCTATAAAGCTACATATTGGGTACTATGCTCACTACCTGGGTGATGGGATTATTTGTAATGCAAACCTCAGCATCACACAATATACTCATATAACAAGCCTGCACATGTACCCCATGAATCTGAAATAAAAGTTAAATTTGTTTAAAAAACAATGAGATACTATTTCATACCACCTGGATGGTTACATTAAAAATGACAAATAATAATATGTTAGCAAGGGTGTTAGAAATCTGATTCTCTCATACACTAGTGGTGGGAATGTAAAATGGTGCACATTGTCATTCCTCAAAAAGTTAAATATAGAGTTATGATATAACCCAAAATTGCACTCCTAGGTATGTACCCAAGAAAAATGAAAACATGCCCATATAAAAACTTGTATATGAATGTTCATAACAGCATTAGTCATAATAGTAAAAAAGTCAACACCCCAAATGTCCATCAACTCATTAATAGATAAATAAAATGTGCTAAATCCATACAGTGGAATTTTATTCAGCCATAAAAGGAATGAAGTACTGATAGATATTGCAATATAAATGAACCTTGAAAACACTATACTAATGAAATAAGCTAGTCACAATAGGCCACATTATATGATTCTACTTACATAAAATGTCTACTGGGAAGTCTATTGAAGCAGAAAGTAGATTGGTGGCTGCCTAGGGCTGAGGGGAGTGGGTTTAGAGAGAAATATGGAGTGACTGCTGATGGATATGGGATTTTGTTTTGGGTGACAAAACTTCTACAATTGATTATGGTAATGGATAGAAAACTCTGTGAATATACTAAAAGCTGTGGAATTCTACACTGAGAAGTAATGCCTTGTATGACATGTGCATAATAGCTCAATAAAGCTATTTAAAAAAAATTCCCCTCTAAAAAAGAACTTTCTTTTGCATTAACAACTTGACTAACTGGATCAAGACGCCTAACTTTTGTCCTACTTTAGCTTTTGACATGGCCTTCCTCAATAAACTTAATCATTTCTAGCTTTTAATTTAAAGTGAGAGGTGTCTAGTTTCAATATTGCTCTGTCTCAGAGAACAGAGAGAATTAAGAAGAGGAAGAAAGATGGGAGAATGGGTGGTTTGTGGTGCATTGAGAAGACACAACATTTATTAAGTCTGCCATCTTATATGGGTGTGACTGATGGTGCCCCCAAATAATTACAATAGTGACATCAAAGATCACTGATCACAGATCACCATAATAGATATAATGGTAAAGGAAAGGTTTCAAAGGATCATAACAATTATCAAAATGTGACAGAGACATGAAGTGAGCACACGCTATTGAAACAAATGGCTCAGATAGACTTACTCAATGCAGAGTTTTCACAGACCTTCAATTTGTAAAAAATGCAATATTTGTGAAGTGTAATAAAGTGAAACTACAATAAAAAGGCATGCCTGTATATAGAAAGAGATTTATTTTAAGGAATTGGCTCATGAGATTATGGGGCTGACAAGTTCAAAACTTGCAGGGTGGGCTGGAGGCTGGAAACTAGGAATGAGTCGATGCTAAGGTTCAAGTCTGAAGATCATTTGCTGCAGAATTAATTCTTGCTCAGAGAAGTTCAGTCTTTTGTTCTATTCTGCCCGCAGCCCACCCATTTTTTAGAGGACAATCTGCTTTACTCAAAGTGCAATGAATAGATTTAAGTGTTAATCTCATCCCAAAACACTGTCACAGGAGCATCCAGAATAATGTTTCACCACATACCTTGTCACCATGGCCTTGCCAAGTTGACACATAAAATTAGGCATCATAACAAGTTTCCAAGTAACCCTGAGTTTCTGTTCCTTCAATAAAAAACAAGAAAACTAGATTTCATATCTTTCAACTGAATAAGAAATTCTGCATTTAAGAACAAGACTGGTAGGACAGAGTCCTGAGATTTATTCTGAGATAAAGAATGTTCAAGCAGTTTTACCTCTTTTGATGCCTGACATCTAATACACTTACTTATGCCTTCTGGGGAATCACAGATGGTTTTTGAAGGGGACCTGAAGACCTAGCTTTGAAAAGAGCCCACTTAAATTTTTTGCTAAATATGATTGAGTAGTATCTCCCTGTCTCAAATGAGAGATAAATTACAGTTTTAATTTTAGACATATTGCAATTTCTGTGTTGCCATTATTTCTTGACTTTTATTTTGTTCATTAATTTTCACAAGATTAATTGGCCTTTTGGGCTTTCAAATCAATATGACATTTTATCTCATGGCCTTTTCAAAACATGCTTTTCCTGGAGCAATTTATTGCAGATCATTTCTTTGAGGCTTGCCACCTTTTAGTTAGCCCTGCTGCATTGGACACAGAGAATACGTTTTTCCCCTTTGCCCTTTGCTTTTTCCTAGAAGGTCCAACATGTGACAAATTGCAGAGATTATGTGGTTTTTATTAAAGTACACACCTTGTGACCCTCTGAGAAAAGAAAAAGTGACCCAAGATAAATAAGGGAGTGTTTGTCCAGCATCCAGAAAAGGCTGCATGGAAAAGTTAAAGTGTAAATACCAGTATCACTGTTGAATATTTGCACAGCCCTTCATAGTTGACTGATACGACAGAGCAGTCTTGCAGATTCAAGTACCTAGAGGGCCAGGCAGGGAGTATAGGCACTGGGCTAGGTAGGTCTTAGGCAAACTAAAAAAATATATGCACACTAAAACCAGCTTCACCTGTTACCAGGTGGGAGTGAGAGCCTCATGCTACTGAATTTTTCAGTAAATGCCTGACATCTGAGATTCCGTGGTATATATCTTAATTTTAAAGGGCTGAAAATTTATTTAAAACATTTAAATCTTGTGAGAATCAACAAATTATGTCTGCAGGCAAGCTCCCAGACTACCAACAGCGAGTTTGTGTCCTCTCTCTCTTTTAGAATTTAAAAGATTGAGATAATATACTAGCCTGTTACAAGAACACATTAAAAAATGTTTGTTTCTGTTCGATGTGTAATAGGATGGTAACCAAGGACTCTTCTTGCTGCCTCTGTTTCAGCAGGGATGTGAAGACAAGACATATTCGCAGAGGTGGATTTACTCTGAAACTGATGAAGGTAAAGAAAGCATCAGTGTGGATTAGAATCCCCAATTCCTTTTCCAAGGCCTTGGGAGAGCCCTTTAATGTGATTACATGATCATTTATTTTTGGAAAACTTACAAAAGTAATACTTTCTAACAGCAATGCATTAGGATCACAGTCTATTTCCACTTGGAGTTTTCTTTCTTTCACACCTCCCAAAGGATAGGGTGTTGTTATAGTGACTAGGGGCATTTTTTGGAGATCTAGGTAGAAGGATCCATCTAGTAAGACTCCTCAGTCTCAGCAAAATTGACATTTTGAGCCAGGTAATTCTTTGCTATGGTCATTGTCCTATACATTGAAGGATGTTTAGCAGCATTTCTTACCTCTGCTTACTAGATCCTGGTAGCAACCCCCTATTCTCTCACCCACACAGTTGTGACAAATTCCCCTGGAGAGATAACATTGAACCCTCACTCAATTGAGAACCACTGAACTAATGAGAAGTTGGTTTGTGGACACAGCTAGTTTGGGTTGGAATATAATTACATGGTTCCAGGTTACATTTGTGTTACAGTTTACATTCTCTCTAACAGTTTGAGTGTGGGCATGGTTTTCACAAATACTTGACCTTCTCATAGCACCAACTCACATGGGTGCAGAACCAGGATGGCAGATCCCAGCACAGAAGCACATGGGATGAGGCAAAAATAAAAGTTGGAAATGGAACCACAGGCCTGGGTCTGTGGAAATGTCTTCCAAATCTTACAACTCCTGTGTGAAAGAAACTTGATGGAGACTTTCCCAGTTTTGGCAACAATCCTAGACATTTACATGACATTGCTAATAATGTGTTATGATGCTGAAAAAAATATCGAACTTATCATAATACAAATGAATTCCAAAACAACCATGCTAGAAGAAAGACTGGATTGTCTTTCTTTTCACACTATTGAAAATGTTACAAAGTTGTTGTCTTTATAGAAGGAATCAAAGAGTCTATAGCTAAAATTAAAGGAAAAGGCATAATAGAGGAATGTCAGATAGTTAATAATGATATCACATTTTTGAGTTTTATAATGTTTGTAGTATTCATCGGCTTTCAAAAATTTGTTTTGTTGTGATTTATGATATCATTCAAAAAATATTATTTTAGTACCTTGTTTTGTACTATACTTTTATTTTTTTGTAAAGAAGAAAAATCTCATTCCAAATTATAAAAACTTTAGGACACTTAAAACTTAGATTTGCATCTGGATTTTAGATGTCAAAATGAGTTGTGAGATAAATACTTGGAGTCTTTATGAAATAACTTTCTGGATAAAGCTACTGGTTCACTATGAGCTCCTTCACATTTCCTCCTTCCTCTCCCCTCCCCATCTTCCCTCTCAATCCCCAAGGTGAGAAAAAAGAGAATTCCACTTTTTACATTAAATGAAAAGAAATGCATCAAAAAGACCACTCAGAAAGCTTGATGCTTAACTTAGCTCCTGATAGTAGGAGAACAATGGGGCAATACCTGATTGACTCTAAGCTGGAAAACTAAGAGAAAGTCAGCCTAGCTGGCTCTTCAGGCAACTGCAGCCAAGGTGAGGGGCCTGCAATGGGCTGTCTACACTCAGAGTGTTTAGAGGTGTAGAAATGCATAAGCCAGATGTGGGCTGAGCACAAGAGAGAGCTCACATGCAGCTCTTTTACTTCCTGTCCGGTAGGGCTACTCAGAAGTGTGATGGAGCTCCAAGGGAGACCATGTAGAGTGCTCTGAAAATCCCAGGAGTGAGGGGCCACCTCCAGCCAAGAAAAATGTGTCACCACATCACAGAAGTTCTATTAAATCCAGGGAAGAACTTTGAAGAACCTACAAGGATGCCAGTGACACACAATGCCAACCTTTAAACACCAGCCAGACCCAGATGTGTGCAGTAAAGTTATAGCAGTACTGGGTAAGTAAGAAATTTCCTGCGCTTCTTGAGGAATTCAAATTGTCTCTGTTTGCAGATGACCTGATTGTGTATTTAGAAAACCCCATCATCTCAGCCCCAAATCTTCTTAAGCTGACAAGCAACTTCAGCGAAGTCTCAGGATCAAAATCCATGTGCAAAAATCACAAGCTTTCCTATACACCAATAACAGACAGGAAGCCAAATCATGAGTGACCTCCCATTCACGATTGCTACAAAGAGAATAAAATACCAAGGAATTCAACTTACAAGGGATGTGAAGGACATCTTCAAGGAGAACTACAAACTGCTGCTCAAGGAAATAAGAGAGGACACAAACAAATGGAAAAACATTCCATGCTCATGGATAGGAAGAATCAATATCATGAAAATGGCCATACTGCCCAAAATAATTTATAGATTCAATGCTATTCTCATCAATCTACCATTGACTGTCTTCACAGAATTAGCAAAAACTACTTAAAATTTCATATGGACCCAAAAAAGAGCCCATATAGCCAAGACAATCCTAAGCAGAAAGAACAAAGCTGGAGGCATCATGCTTCAAACTATACTACAAAGGCTACAGTAACAAAAACAGCATGGTACTGGTTCGGTACTGGTACCAAAAGAGATATATAGACCAATGGAACAGAACAGAGGCCTCAGAAATACTGCCATACATCTACAACCATCTGATCTTTGACAATTCTGACAAAAACAAGCAATAAGGAAAGGATTCTCTATTTAATAAATAGTGTCGGAAAAACTGGCTTAGCCATATGTGGAAAATTGAAACTAGACCCTTTCCTTATGCCTTATACAAAAATCAACTCAAGATGTATTAATTACTTAAATTTAAGACCTAAAACCACAAAAACCTTAGAGGAAAACCTAGGCAATACCATTCAGGACATAGGCATGGGCAAAGACTTCATGACTAAAACACCAAAAGCAACGGTAACAAAAGCCAAAATTGACAAATGGGATCTAATTAAACTAAGGAGCTCCTGCACAACAAAAAAACTATCATCAGAGTCAACAGGCAACCTACAGAGTGGGAAAAAATTTTTGCAATCTATCCATCTGACAAAGGGCTAATATCCAGAATAGAACTTAAACAAATTTACAAGAAAAAAAAAAAAACATCAAAAAGTGGGCAAAGGATATGAATAGGCACTTCTCAAAAGAAGACATTTGTGGAGCCAACAAACATATGTAAAAAATCTCATCAACACTTGTTATTAGAGAAATGTGAATCAAAACCACAATGAGATACCATCTCACGCCAGTTAGAATGGTGATCATTAAAACTCAGGAAACAACAGATGCTGGAGAGGATGTAGAGAAATAGGAACGCTTTTACACAGTTAGTGGGAGTGTAAATTAGTTCAACCATGTGGAAGACAGTGTGGCGATTCCTCAAGCATCTAGCACTAGAAATACCATTTGACCCAGCCATCCCATTACTGGGTATATACCCAAAGGATTATAAATCATGCTGCTATAAAGACACATGCACATGTATGTTTATTGCAGCACCATTCACAATAGCAAAGACTTGGAACCAACCTAAATGCTCATCAATGATAGACTGGATTAAGAAAATGTGGCACATATACACCACGAAATACTATGCAGCCATAAAAAAGGATAAGTTAATGTCCTTTGTAGGGACATGGTTGAAGCTGGAAACCATCATTCTCAGCAAACTAACACAGGAACAGAAAACCAAACACTGCATGTTCTTACCCATAAGTGGGAGTTGAACAATGAGAACACATGGACACAGGGAGGGGAACATTACACACCAGGGCCTGTCGGGGGGTGTGGGGCTAGGGGAGAGATAGCATTAGGAGAAATACCTAATGTAGGTGATGGATTGATGGGTGCAGCAAACCACCATGGCATGTGTATACCTATGTAACAAACCTGCATGTTCTGCATGTGTATCCCAGAACTTAAAGTATAATAAAAACAAAACTAAACAAAAAAAAAAAAAAAAGGAAAAAGTTTTCTGCGCTTTTTACCTCTCCTTTCTCCCCCAGTTCTTCCATAGTCAGTTGCAGCTAGATGGTTGGGAAGAAAGTAGGGAAGAGCAAAGAGAAGGATGCACATCTATCTGCACTGAAGTCACCAGCCTCAGAGTTCATGTAGCAGGCTTGACTGTGTTTCCTTAGAAAGGCCTGCTTACAAGGCTGGCCCTTGGCTAGTATCTGAAAACTCAGCTTTCAAGAGGGTTTCTGTCTCTCTAACTGACCAGAGTAGCTCACTGTGCCTAAAAAGTTTATGCAAACAATATGTTTTATTCTGAACTCATGCTTTATTTCTGGGAGACTGGAATTTTGGTATGTGTTAATTAGGGGGTGCCTATGTGATAAGCCTCCAGTAAAAACGCTGGAGCTGAGCCTCCCTGGTTAGCAAACTTTCACCTGTGTTGTTACAATTCATTACTGGGGAACTAAGCTCATCCTATGTGACTCTATTAGGAGAGGGTCATGGGAATTGAGTCTAATTTTGCCAAGATTTTGCCTCATGCACTTTTCCCTTTGCTGATTTTGTTTTGTACCTCTTTGCTATAGTAAATCATAGTTATGAGTACCATTACATGATGAATATTATAGGTCTTCCTAGCAAATCATTGAAACTAGGGGTGGTTTGGGGGAATCTCCTGACACACGCCCTAGCTGTGAGGGTGGAGGGAAGTTTTACTTTATAATAAAGACTGACTGTGATTATTACAGTGACTAGACACTTTCGGTGACTGAACTGACACTATATTTCAGTCTTAAAGTGGGCAGAAGTGCCATGGGGCTGATCAAGTTTTCGTCCAGTGATAGAACAACTAACCTCACGAAATAAGTCTCATGAGGTAGTAAAAAACAAAAACAAAATTGCATTCTGGTTACATCCCAGGAGGCAGGCTTGTTTGGCACCTCAGTGCCATGTACATTATTCCATTGAATTCTCATGGTAGCCATGGAAGGCAGGAAGGACAAAGGTTTCATCCTGCTTTACAAGAGATATGAGAGTACGTGGTACATGAGAGTTAAAAAGACTTTCCCAAGTTCACATAACAAAAACTGAAGTTCGGTTCTCCGATTCCAAGAACTGCCTGAGCTTTTTCCACTTTGTCACGTTGACTGGGTACTTATTGCAGAGTGATAAGATCAACCCAAAATTCATTGTCCTATCCTCTAAAAATTAAAAAATCATGACTTAATTGCTCCACCAACCTCTTTTCAAATTATCACTCATGTGTCCTTTGAGATATCTAACTTGTTGGGGAGCTTAGTTTGGACCGGGTCATCTTTCCTACTTCACCTGATGATCTTGGAGCAAACTGATCCATAAGAGAATTGAATCTGCACCTGTGCTCTCACAGGCACAGACAAGCCCTGGGCGGTGGTCTGTGTGTTTTTGTGTTTTTTGGGAGTGGGGGATAATTTTCTCCTACCTGAGTGACATGCTGAATGTGTTCCATCTGTTCTGCTTTGATCAATAGATATGAAATCCAGTCTTTCTGCAAATACTATCAGTTATGGCTCAGCTAGATTAATTTCACAAGATTAAAAACTGAACAAAACTTTCTCAAACACCATCTGTTCAACAATGAGCTCCGCTTTTTCCAGGCACTGTGCTAGATATGATGGATGCAGTAATGAATATAACATAGCTGTTGGGCCAGGGTGTTCAGTGTGGTGGAAAAGATAGACAAAAGAATAAAATAATGATTCCAGTGGGATGTACTATAGCAGGGTCAGAGAACAGGCTATTCAGACAGACTGCTGGCTTGGGGTCATACTCTAGCTCTTCTATTTTCTAGCTTTGTGAGTTTGGGCAAGTTTCTTAACCTTTCTGTTCCTCTGGTTTTTCATCTATAAATATTCAACTAACATCAACTGTAGGTGAAGCTATTCAACAATACACGAGCCAATGATATTAGTGGCTCTGGGTTACAATTGTGACAAGAGAGCAAGTCATTTCTATTAAGAAGTTCCCCTCTCATGTGGGAGATGCATAAATAAACAGACAGCCATTATAATCCAGAATAAGGGTTCCCACGAGGGCAATTAAGGGCTACGTGGGAGCACATTGCTCCCTAAATGTAAAGACTGCTCTTTGTTAACTAATTGTTCTACCTGGTTACAGGCCCCACAAAGAAAGAAGAAACAGACAACCTGAATCATATTCAAAAGAGAGTCTCCACAATAGTGAGGGCTGCAAAACCGGGTGACATGAAAGCCAAGAGAATGAATTACGTAGATTTGTTCAACCTAAGGAAGAAAAGATTCTGCACACGTGAGGGCCGATTTTCAGTCCTCAGAGCTCTCTCCTTTGGAGGCTTCTTTGTTTGGGCCCCACTTCCATTCTTCACATTCAGCAGTTTCTGGGAGACTGATCTTACCATGGCCTGTCCCTCCGTGTTTGTCCCAATCGCATCCAGATGCCTCTCTGGCCTCATCTCCTAGTGTTCCTGTGTCCGGAATTGGTGGGTTCTTCGTCTCACTAACTTCAGGAATGAAGCTGCGGACCCTCGCGGTGAGTGTTACAGTTCTTAAAGGCAGCGTGTCCGGAGTTTGTTCCTTCTGATGTTCAGATGTGTTCGGAGTTTCTTCCTTCTGGTAGGTGCATGGTCTCGTTGGCTCAAGAGTGAAGCTGCAGACCTTCGCGGTGAGTGTTACAGCTCTTAAGACGGCTCCTCTGGAGTTGTTGGTTCCTCCCGGTGGGTTCGTGGTCTCGCTGGCTTCAGGAGTGAAGCTGCAGACCTTCCCGGTGTTACAGCTCATAAAGGAACTGTGGACCCAAAGACTGAGCAGTAGCAAGATTTATTGCAAAGAGGGAAAGAACAAATCTTCCACAGCGTGGAAGGGGACCCCTGCAGGTTGCCACTGCCGGCTGGGGCAGCCTGCTTTTATTCTCTTATCTGGCCCCACCCACATCCTGCTGATTGGTCCATTTTACAGAGAGCCGAGTGGTCTGTTTTGACAGGGCGCTGATTGGTGCATTTACAATCCCTGAGCTAGACACAAAAGTTCTCCACCTCCCCACTAGATTAGATACAGAGTGTGGACACAAAGGTTCTCCAAGTCCCCACCAGAGTAGCTAGATACAGTGTGGATTGGTGCATTCACAAACCCTGAGCTAGACACAGGGTGCTGATTGATGTTTACAAACCTTGAGCTAGATAGAGTGCGGATTGGTGTATTTACAATCCCTTAGCTAGACATAAAGGTTCTCCAAGTCCCCACCAGAGTAGCTAGATACAGAGTGTCCATTGGTGCATTCACAAACCCTGAGCTAGACACAGGGTGCTGATTGGTGTGTTTACAAGCCTTAAGCTAGATACAGAGTGCCAATTGGTGTATTTACAATCCCTTAGCTAGACATAAAGGTTCTCCAAGTCCCCACCAGACTCAGGAGCCCAGCTGGCTTCACCCAGTGGATCCCGCACTGGGGCAGCAGGTGGAGCTGCCTGCCAGTCCCGAGCGGTGCGCCCGCACTCCTCAGCCCTTGGGTGGTCTGTGTGGGCGCCGTGGAGCAGAGGGCGGCAGCAGAGGGCGGCGCTCGTCGGGGAGGCTCGGGCCGCACAGGAGCCCACGGAGGAGGGGGAGGCTCAGGCATGGCGGGCTGCAGGTCCCGAGTCCTGCCCCGCCGGGAGGCAGCTAAGGCTTGGCGACAAATCGAGTGCAGCGCCGGTGGGGCGGCACTGCTGGGGGACCTCCGCAGCTGCTGGCCCAGGTGCTAAGCCCCTCATCGCCCGGGGCCGGCAGGGCCCGCTGGCCTCTCCGAGTGCAGGGCTCGCCAAGCCCACGCCCACCCGGAACTCCAGCTGGCCCGCAAGCGCGGGGCGCAGCCTGGGTTCCACTCGCGCCTCTCCCTCCACACCTCCCTGCAAGCTGAAGGAGCAAGCCCTGGCCTTGGCCAGCCCAGAAAGGGGCTCCCACAGTGCAGCAGTGGGCTGAAGGGCTCCTCAAGAGCGGCCAGAGTGGGCGCCAAGGCCGAGGAGGCGCCGAGAGCGAGTGAGGGCTGCAAGGACTGCCACCATGCTGTCACCTCTCATTCCCTTCACACTTGCACTGCTCTGGCCACAAGGGCATCCTGGTGTTTCTTAAAGCCTCCAGGCACATTTCCTCCTGGGGTCTTTGCATTTGCTGCCTCTTGTGCCAGTTCTGCCTCGCACCAGTTATTCACTTACTTACTCCCTTTGTCCGAAAACTTACTCAATGCCAGAATTCTTCCTATGGCCCTTCACTGTTTTGTTTTGTTTTCAGTAGATCATATCTGTTCCAACCTAGAAAGATAATTCATGTACTTATCTTTATTGTCTGACTTTCCCTACTATAACTTAAGTCCCATGAGAGCAACAAGATTTGTGTTGTCTCATGCTGAGTCCCAGAGCCAATGACATTATCTGACAGTAGGAGTCCCTCGTACATATATGTTGAGCAAAAGCAAACAAGAATGGATTTTATAATAGCCAGTGCTCTTGAAAGATTGAAATGGAGAGCTTGGGATGAAATGAGATCCCTATCATTGGAGGGGTTCAAGCCTAGGTTGGAACAACCTTGGTAGCGATTTTGTAGAGAGCATTCGAGAATTGGGTGGTAATTAAATGTGTTTTGTTCTCTTGAATCACTGACAGAGCCCAGTTTATAAATAGATGAAGGGTAAGTAGCACCATATTTTACAGAAGCAATGCCCTTTCTGTCTGGATCTCAGACTCTGCAGCTAACAGGAAGTACCTAATTGCCTTATGAGTTGGATTTAAAAATAATTATTGATTTGATTAAATATTTATAATTTATTTAAATGCATGTTAATTATTAAATTATGCTTAATGACTAAATCATTTTGCTAATGAAATATTTTTTAATAATTAAAAATTAATCCATGCTGGCTTTATTTTTGATAAATCACAACATCCTAAACCTAATTTTCAGGGTCATATGATTTTAAACATAGACACTAATTACACTGGTGGCATTTTACATTAATTGTATGACCCAGTCTTAAATTGGCATCTTAAAAACTAGAAATAGAAATTTCACTGTCAAAATAAAAACAAATACAGCAATCAGGATGTGTGTTCTGTATGGTCATTATTTTACATATATGATTTTCTTAATGGACAGATAACACTTTCTTTGTTTGTTTCGAGACGAGGTCTCACTATGTTTCCCAGGCTGGACTTCAACTCCTGGGCTCAAGTAATCCTCCCTCCTCAGCCTCCTGAGTAACTGGGATTACAGGCACGTGCCACTGTGCCAGACTAAACAGTGCTCATTTTTAAAAGAATATCACACAGTAGGAAAATAGTCATTTCATCATATCTTCTCCTTAATTTTAGACCACTGAAATTAAGTATTTTTTTTTTACCCACGCTTTCTATGGGCAGTAATCCTTTGCTCCTTCTCCTATGCCCCTTCAGAAACATTGAATTTTACACATTTTTGAGTTCCTCCCAATTTAAAACCTTCAGCATTTTCTCACCACAAAAGGACACAAAGTCTTTTGTTAGTTTTCTGGGGCCTGGCTGTCATACTGTGTTACTGTATCTGCTCCATCCTCATTTCTTATACTTGCCTCTCCATAAAACCCCTGTGTGAAAAGATAGGAAGGTATAGAATTTTAAAATTTTGGACTTTAGAATTTTCAAGTGTCTTACATATCTGTAATTTACAGTGCGTGAATGTGTGTGTGTGTGTGTGTGTGTGTGTTTTAATCTCATTCCAGTTAGTTAACATTGAAGCATCCTTCTTGGCAATACACATTCTAAGTTAGTTAGCCTTTGAAAACCTAATCAGAAGCCTACAGACTAGCAGTGCTATTAGAAGGATGTGCTTATGTCATTGCAGTCGTGGTTTCACAGGTTTGTACTTATCTTCAAACTTGTCAAATTGTATAAATTAAATATACAGCTTTTTTTTGTGTGTCAATCATACCTCGGTAAAGTGGTTTGCAAAAACGATTCAACTTTCTTCATGAATGATCAACACTAGAGAGTTTATTAATTAGTATGAGAGTTGTTAGACATAATTTTTAAACTGGTGAAATGAACGAGTCCAAGAATATGAATTGGCCAGATGGATTTTAAGGCCTCTGCCATTGCATGAACACATTATAACAATCCATTGATGAAATTACTCTGCTTCAGAATAAATTTGTCAGAGTACATAAAAGAAAGAACAGAAATGTTATTGAGCTAGTACAGTTTGTTAACTTCCTTTTTTTTTCTTTACAGAAACTAATAAACATTTGAATATCTGACCAAATTTGCTCAGAGACTAGCTTTCTGGGAATATGACAGCCGGTAGAAAGACCCAAAGGGGAGACCTTGCACACTCACCAAACTCCAACCATTAAAAGCTACTTGTAGTTAACTCAAAATCTTTTAACTGTGAGCAACCATGTGGGCTAACGTTGATGAAGATATGCCCTTCAGATTCCCTGTGAACTTCGAAACTTGCAAAAATCCTAGCAGTTGAAGTACATGATAACTATCAGAAACATTTGCCAAGAAGTAAAAAAATAAACTATATGATTTACACTACATTAAGTGAGCTATGAATTTTCTAAAATTAACTAATAGCTTATATGCAAGCAGCAACTATCCTTCAAATGAATTATGTTCCCAAAATGTAATTGTATATGGGTCATTGAAATTCAACACCTTGTATTCATATAAATATTATTGTGAATGGTGGTTAAGTATCTTATTTAGGCCATGAACCTGCCTAACATGATGTAAACAGAAATACTACAACTGCAAAGACAAATCAGCTAATTTAAGAATCTAACTACTAAATAATACCAAAATATGTAAGTCTTGATGAAGAAGTATGATTTTATTTCTTTGAGTAATTGAATTCATTTATTTGAATATGAGCTTAAAAATATGGAGGATAGGATTTCTAAAAGAAAATTCTGGGCAAATTTGTGAGTTTAAATGTTGAGGACACTTAAAATTTTCTTTATAGAAAGTTTGAGTTAGGTTGCTTGGATGTTCAGAAAAGTAACAAACTAAGCAGGGAGATAGAAGTTCTTAAAATAATTGGATAAAACATGAAGAAGGTGGGGAGGACTAAATTAGCTAAGGGGAATGTATATAATTATGGAAGAAAACATTTACCTGGGATGATATTAACTTAGCTATAACTAGAGGTAAAATGTTGAGAGAAAAAAAAATGAAATAGTATGGTTTAGGTGATTTATCCTGAAAGAGAGAGAAGGGAGGCGATTGTGATAGAAGAAAACCTTCTAGGGAATAGATTTCTAACCTCATCACCAGGGCATGGTTAGCTGAAGACAACTGGTTGGTCCTTAGCAGCTACACCTGAGATCCCTGAGCCATGGGGCAGCAGCATGCAATGGTTCTCACCCTTTGAATCTTCATTTCTATTGCTTTATGTTTATAAGTCACAGATTTTCAATACATCTGTAGCAGAATTTATTGTCTGCCCTCAAAACCTCAACTTTAAAATCTGGGGTCTTGTCCAGGCACAGTAGCTCAAGCCTGCAATCCCAGCACTTTGGGAGGCCCAGGTGGGTGGATCATTTGAGGTCAGCAGTTTGAGACTAGCCTGGCCAACTTGGTGAAAATAAAAATACAAAAAATTAGCTGGGTGTGGTGGCGGGCGCCTGCAATCCCAGATACTCAGGAGGCTGAGGCAGGAGAATCACTTAAATCCTGGAGGTGGAGGTTGCAGTGAGCTGAGATCACACCACTGCACTCCAGCCTGGGTGACAGAGCAAGACTCCACCTCAAAAAAAATAATAAAAATAAAATAAAATGGCGGGGAGCCAAGATGGCTGAATAGGAAGAGCTCCGGTCTACAGCTCCCAGTGTGAGCGACGCAGAAGACGGGTGATTTCTGCATTTCCATCTGAGGTACCAGTTCATCTCACTAGGGAGTGCCAGACAGTGGGTGCAGGTCAGTGGGTGCGCGCACCATGCGCGAGCCGAAGAAGGGCGAGGCATTGCCTCACTCAGGAAACGCAAGGGGTCAGGGAGTTCCCTTTCCTAGTCAAAGAAAGGGGTGACAGACGGCAGCTGGAAAATCGGGTCACTCCCACCCGAATACTGTGCTTTTCCGACGGGCTTAAAAAACGGCACACCAGGAGATTATATCCCGCACCTGGCTCACAGGGTCCTATGCCCACGGAGTCTCGCTGATTGCTAACACAGCAGTCTGAGATCAAACTGCAAGGCAGCAGCGAGGCTGGGGGAGGGGCGCCCGCCATTGCCCAGGCTCCCTTAGGTAAACAAAGCAGCCGGGAAGCTCCAACTGGGTGGAGCCCACCAGAGCTCAAGGAGGCCTGCCTGCCTCTGTAGGCTCCACCTCTGGGGGCAGGGCACAGACAAACAAAAAGACAGCAGTAACCTCTGCAGACTTAAATGTCCCTGTCTGACAGCTTTGAGGAGAGCAGTGGTTCTCCCAGCATGCAGCTGGAGATCTGAGAACGGGCAGACTGCCTCAAGTGGGTCCCTGACCTCTGACCCCCCGAGCAGCCTAACTGGGAGACACCCCCCAGTAGGGGCAGACTGATACCTCACACGGCCAGGTACTCCTCTGAGACAAAACTTCCAGAGGAACGATCAGACAGCAGCAGTCGCAGATCACAAAAATCCGCGGTTCTGCAGACACTGCTGCTGATACCCAGGCAAACAGGGTCTGGAGTGGACCTGTAGCAAACTCCAACAGACCTGCAGCTGAGGGTCCTGTCTGTTAGAAGGAAAACTAACAAACAGAAAGGACATCCACACCAAAAACCCATCTGTACGTCACCATCATCAAAGACCAAAAGTAGATTATACCACAAAGATGGGGAAAAAACAGAGGAGAAAAACTGGAAACTCTAAAAAGCAGAGTGCCTCTCCTCCTCCAAAGGAATGCAGTTCCTCACCAGCAACGGAACAAAGCTGGATGGAGAATGACTTTGATGAGCTGAGAGAAGAAGGCTTCAGACGATCAAATTACTCTGAGCTATGGGAGGATATTCAAACCAAAGGCAAAGAAGTTAAAAACTTTGAAAAAAATTTAGAAGAATGTATAACTAGAATAACCAATACAGAGAAGTGCTTAAAGGAGCTGATGGAGCTGAAAACCAAGGCTCGAGAACTACGTGAAGAATGCAGAAGCCTCAGGAGCCGATGCGATCAACTGGAAGAAAGGGTATCAGCGATGGAAGATGAAATGAATGAAATGAAGCGAGAAGGGAAGTTTAGAGAAAAAAGAATAAAAAGAAACGAGCAAAGCCTCCAAGAAATATGGGACTATGTGAAAAGACCAAATCTACGTCTGATTGGTGTACCTGAAAGTGACGGGGAGAATGGAACCAAGTTGGAAAACACTCTGCAGGATATTATCCAGGAGAACTTCCCCAATCTAGCAAGGCAGGCCAACATTCAGATTCAGGAAATACAGAGAACACCACAAAGATACTCCTCGAGAAGAACAACTCCAAGACACATAATTGTAAGATTCACCAAAGTTGAAATGAAGGAAAAAATGTTAAGGGCAGCCAGAGAGAAAGGTCGCGTTACACTCAAAGGGAAGCCCATCAGACTAACAGCAGATCTCTCAGCAGAAACTCTACAAGCCAGAAGAGAGTGGGGGCCAATATTCAACATTCTTAAAGAAAAGAATTTTCAACCCAGAATTTCATATCCAGCCAAACTAAGCTTCGAAAATGAAGGAGAAATAAAATACTTTACAGACAAGCAAATGCTGAGAGATTTTGTCACCAACCAGGCCTGCCCTAAAACAGCTCCTGAAGGAAGCGCTAAACATGGAAAGGCACAACCGGTACCAGCTGCTGCAAAATCATGCCAAAATGTAAAGACCATCGAGACTAGGAAGAAACTGCATCAACTAACGAGCAAAATAACCAGCTAACATCATAATGACAGGATAAAATTCACACATAAGACTGTTAACTTTAAATGTAAATGGACTAAATGCTCCAATTAAAAGACACAGACTGGCAAATTGGATAAAGAGTCAAGACCCATCAGTGTGCTGTATTCAGGAAACCCATCTCACATGCAGAGACACACATAGGCTCAAAATAAAGGGATGGAGGAAGATCTACCAAGCAAATGGAAAACAAAAGAAGGCAGGGGTTGCAATCCTAGTCTCTGATAAAGCAGACTTTAAAACAACAAAGATCAAAAGAGACAAAGAAGGCCATTACATAATGGTAAAGGGATCAAGTCAACAAGAAGAGCTAACTATGCTAAATGTATATGCACCCAATACAGGAGCACCCAGATTCATAAAGCAAGTCCTGAGTGACCTACAAAGAGACTTAGACTCCCAAACATTAATAATGGGAGATTTTAACACCTCCCTGTCAACATTAGACAGATCAACAAGACAGAAAGTCAACAAGGATACCCAGGAATTGAACTCAGCTCTGCACCAAGCGGACCTAATAGACATCTACAGAACTCTCCACCCCATATCAACAGAATATACATTTTTTTCAGCGCCACACCACACCTATTCCAAAATTGACCACATAGTTGGAAGTAAAGCTCTCCTCAGCAAATGTAAAAGAACAGAAATTATAACAAACTATCTCTCAGATCACAGTGCAATCAAACTAGAACTCAGGATTAAGAATCTCATTCAAAACTGCTCAACTACATGGAAACTGAACCACCTGCTCCTGAATGACTACTGCGTACATAATGAAATGAAGGCAGAAATAAAGATGTTCTTTGAAACCAACGAGAACAAAGACACAACATACCAGAATCTCTGGGATCATTCAAACAGTGTGTAGAAGGAAATTTATAGCACTAAATGCCCACAAGAGAAAGCAGGAAAGATCCAAAATTGACACCCTAACATCACAATTAAAAGAACTAGAAAAGCAAGAGCAAACACATGCAAAAGCTAGCAGAAGGCAAGAAATAACTAAAATCAGAGCAGAACTGAAGGAAATAGAGACACAAAAACCCTTCAAAAAATTAATGAATCCAGGAGCTGCTTTTTTGAAAGGATCAACAAAATTGATAGACCGCTAGCAAGACTAATAAAGAAAAAAAGAAGAATCAAATAGATGCAATAAAAAATGATAAAGGGGATATCATCACCGATCCCACAGAAATACAAACTACCATCAGAGAATACTACAAACACCTCTACACAAATAAACTAGAAAATCTAGAAGAAATGGATAAATTCCTCGACACATACACTCTCCCAAGACTAAACCAGGAAGAAGTTGAATCTCTGAATAGACCAATAACAGGAGCTGAAATTGTGGCAATAATCAATAGCTTACCAACCAAAAAGAGTACAGGACCAGATGGATTCACAGCCGAATTCTACCAGAGGTACAAGGAGGAACTGGTACCATTCCTTCTGAAACTATTCCAATCAATAGAAAAAGAGGGACTCCTCCCTAACTCATTTTATGAGGCCAGCATCATCCTGATACCAAAGCCGGGCAGAGACACAACCAAAAAAGAGAATTTTAGACCAATATCCTTGATGAATATTGATGCAAAAATCCTCAATAAAATACTGGCAAACCGAATCCAGCAGCACATCAAAAAGCTTATCCACCATGATCAAGTGGGCTTCATCCCTGGGATGCAAGTCTGGTTCAATATATGCAAATCAATAAATGTAATCCAGCATATAAACAGAACCAAAGACAAAAACCACATGATGATCTCAAAAGATGCAGAAAAGTCCTTTGACAAAATTCAACAACACTTCATGCTAAAAACTCTCAATAAATTAGGTATTGATGGGACGTATCTCAAAATACTAAGAGCTATCTATGACAAACCCACAGCCAATATCATACTGAATGGGCAAAAACTGGAAGCAATGGCTTTGAAAACTGGCACAAGACAGGGATGCCCTCTCTCACCACTCCTATTCAACATAGTGTTGGAAGTTCTGGCCAGGGCAATTAGGCAGGAGAAGGAAATAATGGGTATTCAATTAGGAAAAGAGGAAGTCAAATTGTCCCTGTTTGCAGACGACATGATTGTATATCTAGAAAACCCCATTGTCTCAGCCCAAAATCTCCTTAAGCTGATAAGCAACTTCAGCAAAGTCTCAGGATACAAAATCAATGTACAAAAATCACAAGCATTCTTATACACCAATAACGGACAAACAGAGAGCCAAATCGTGAGTGAACTCCCATTCACAATTGCTTCAAAGAGAATAAAATACCTAGGAATCCAGCTTACAAGGGACATGAAGGACCTCTTCAAGGAGAACTACAAACCACTGCTCAAGGAAATAAAAGAGGATACAAACAAATGGAAGAACATTCCATGCTCATGGGTAGGAAGAATCAATATCGTGAAAATCTCCATACTGCCCAAGGTAATTTATAGATTCAATGCCATCCCCATCAAGCTACCAATGACTTTCTTCACAGAATTGGAAAAAACTACTTTAAAGTTCATATGGAACCAAAAAAGAGCCCGCATCGCCAAGTCAATCCTAAGCCAAAAGAACAAAGCTGGAGGCATCACACTACCTGACTTCAAACTATACTACAAGGCTACAGTAACCAAAACAGCATGGTACTGGTACCAAAACAGAGATATAGATCAATGGAACAGAGCAGAGCCCTCAGAAATAATGCCGCATAGCTACAACTATCTGATCTTTGACAAACCTGAGAAAAACAAGCAATGGGGAAAGGATTCTCTATTTAATAAATTGTGCTGGGAAAACTGGCTAGCCATATGTAGAAAGCTGAAACTGGATCCCTTCCTTACACCTTATACAAAAATCAATTCAAGATGGATTAAAGACTTAAACATTAGACCAAAAACCATAAAAACCCTAGAAGAAAACCTAGGCATTACCAATCAGGACATAGGCATGGGCAAGGACTTCATGTCTAAAACACCAACAAAAGCCAAAATTGACAAATGAGATCTAATTAAACTAAAGAGCTTCTGCACAGCAAAAGAAACTACCATCAGAGAGAACAGGCAACCTACAAAATGGGAGAAAATTTTCGCAACCTACTCATCTGACAAAGGGCTAATATCCAGAATCTACAAGGAACTCCAACACATTTACAAGAAAAAAACAAACAACCCCATCAAAGAGTGGGCAAAGGACATGAACAGACACTTCTCAAAAGAAGACATTTATTCAGCCAAAAGACACATGAAAAAATGCTCACCATCACTGGCCATCAGAGAAATGCAAATCAAAACCACAATGAGATACCATCTCACACCAGTTAGAATGGCAATCATTAAAAAGTCAGGAAACAACAGGTGCTGGAGAGGATGTGGAGAAATAGGAAGACTTTTACACTGTTGGTGGGACTGTAAACTAGTTCAACCATTGTGGAAGTCAGTGTGGCGATTCCTCAGGGATCTAGAACTAGAAATACCATTTGACCCAGCCATCCCATTACTGGGTATCTACCCAAAGGACTATAAATCATGCTGCTATAAAGACACATGCACACATATGTTTATTGTGGCATTATTCACAATAGCAAAGACTTGGAACCAACCCAAATGTCCAACAATGATAGACTGGATTAAGAAAATGTGGCACATATACACCACGGAATACTATGCAGCCATAAAAAATGATGAGTTCATGTCCTTTGTAGGGACATGGATGAAATTGGAAATCATCATTCTCAGTAAACTATCGCAAGAACAAAAAACCAAACACCGCATATTCTCACTCATAGGTGGGAATTGAACAATGAGAACACATGGACACAGGAAGGGGAACATCGCACTCTGGGGACTGTTGTGGGGTGGGGGGAGGGGGGCGGGATAGCATTGGGAGATATACCTAATGCTAGATGACGAGTTGGTGGGTGCAGCGCACCAGCATGGCACATGTATACATATGTAACTAACCTGCTCATTGTGCACATGTACCCTAAAATTTAAGGTATAATAATAATAAAATAAAATAAAAAATAAAAATAAAATAAACATAAAATGAAATCTGGAGTCTTAACTTTTAGGCTCATTATTCATTTAATATAGACTCGAATTATAATTCATGAATCAAATTTCAGTCATGTTCCTGAGAGAGTAACTAAACAATGCAAAACAAAATGAAGTAATAAAACCCTATTCTTACACAACTAACTTATGAACTAGTGCTAGTCCTTATTTTAAAACATAATATAACACGGAAAGAAGGAAGTAACTTCAGTAATTGAGTACCTACTATGTGCCAGACACTGTAATGAGCATGTTCTTTATGCTGTCTGCCTTGTTTAAATTCTGTGAAGATATTATTTTTTCTCCATTTTACAAGCAATGAAGACAAAAGCCAGATACATAATATAAAGCATGGACAGTCACAGAGTGAGGAAATGGTGGTTCTTGCATTCAAAACTCGGACTCTGTGCCATTATGCCATACCGCTTCTCAATCTACTAAGTTCTAACAGGTATCGCATCTAAAGGAAGAAAAGATTTGTCACACTTAACGTCAGAAGACAGGAGAATCAGTCACTTTTTAGATTTATCAAGTTGAATTGCAGGAGGATGGCAGTTGTTGAATGCTCTGTCTGTCATTGTTGCCAAATACCATGGCCAGACAAAAGTTCCATTCTAAATGACCCAATTGTCCAATAGAGATAGAAGCTGGCCCTGTCATAAACCAGGCTGGGAGCAGGTTCTATACCCGCTAACCAGCAGTGCGATTGTTGCTGATATCAAAGTTTCTATAAAGCCCATAAAAGATCATGCCAATCTGAGAAATCACATGCTAAAGGAAATCATTAATGCACCAAAAATTCTAGTATATTTTTTTTCCAAGAGAAGGTGCTAACATCCAAAACATTGGCCAAATGCATTTCATATTTGTAGCTGTCTTGTGTTTACTTGAGCACAAGTAAAATCTTTCCATATGTACTGACAGGAGCCAGTTTTGATTTTCTGTTTATCTCTGAGTTTGCCTTCTGGGAAAAAAAAAAAAGACAGGTTTCTTTTCTATCATCAAAGGTAGTGATTATAGGAAATCAAATCCAAAAGTTAATAATAGGAATTCATTGCTACAAGTATGTATTGAATGATGCTCATTCTGTCAACAAAGGTGTATTAAGCACCTATTCTATACAAATCCCTCTGAGGATACAAAAAGAAAAAGATGGACTGTGCCTTAGAGAATTCCAGACTGCAGAAATAGAGATGAAGACATTCACATACAAATAACTCTAATAGTGGGAAGAAATAAAATCAGCCTCATAAAAGAAGTACACATAAAATCTAGCCTGTTTGGTGTACTTGGAGTTTAAAAGGCAGTGCATGGGTTTTGGGGTCTAAAATATCTGAGTTAGAATCCTGGCTTGGACATTTATTATGGCATTGGGTACACAATCATGCTGAATCTCAATTACCTGTGTGTAAAATGGTTCCAGTGTCACCTATTTCACAGTGTAAGGTTTAAAGGGCAAAATGTATGCAAATTGCTTAATGCAGAGCTAGGCAGAAATTGCTATTAGAAAGCATGAAAAGATTCTTTTATGGAAAAGTTTCATGAAAGAAGTGACACTTAAACTGGGTCTTGAAGCTGGATGGAAGAAATGACATTATCAAAAGAGCAGAGATAGGAGAGCACATAGTACATTAAGGGAACAAAGTGGCTTAATTTCTTAGGAGTGGCATAATGATGCAGTAGGAACAGTGAGAACTAAAGCTAAAGAGATGGCTGGATTGTTAAGGTGTATTAATCTGAATGTTGGACTAAAGGACTTTAGACCTGGAAGTTTCCAAATGGTAGCCTATAGGTTAAACCCAACCTGCCACCTATTTCAGTATGGCTCATGACCTAAGATGGGTTGTTATATTTTTTAAAAGTTTGGAAAAAAATAAAAAGAATATGGACATTTTATGAAATTCAAATTTCAGTGTTCATAAATAATGTTTTGTTTGAATGTAGTCAACGCATTTTTTAATATATTGTCTCCGGCTGCTTCAGCACTACAATGGCAGAAGACAGAGTTGAGTAGTTGCAACAGGCATCATCCGGCCCCCAAAGCTAAGGATATTGGCTATCTGATCATTTATGGAGCAAGTTTGCCAATCCTTGATTGAGAAGGTCTTTTGTAGGCAATGGGTCTACACTACAATTAAGGTTTTTGAACAGAGAGGTAATGAGCAAGGAGATGTTTACAAAATTAAATTTGCAGTTGAATTTGAGAAGAGAAGGGCAAGATCTGTGATACTTCAGATGCAGGTGATATAACTGGCCAAGAATGAGGTCAGGAAGAATAAAAAAGAAGGGGACTGTTGTATTATAGAAACATTTAAGGCAGCCGCAAGCCTGGTCATTCTCTATTTCTGTGTGTCTCATGTCAGCATTTTCAATTCAATTTAGAAGCGTATATTATATATTAAAATATTTCACCCACAAAACACCTACTCAGAGAAAGAAAGTGGGAAAGAATTCTGTTTACCCAGGGGAAGAAAGGACCCTAATGGGCTTAGTGGCCTAGCTGGGAGCAGCAGGTTTATGATAATGGCCCAAAGCAGAGGGAGGATTGGGAGATGCTCCAAGAATTGAATTGTCTGGCATATTTCCTTCTGCGTATAAACTGGAACTAATCCTCTAGGCAAACGTGGTATCCTGGGCTGCCACCATCCATCTTTTTTCCCCATGGAACAAAAATGCTTTGTGAAAGGAGGATATTTATCTCTATGGAACTGGTATAACCCTAGATGAGGAGTGAATATTTTGGGATCAGGCGCTCAACTAAAAAGAGCCCAGTAACTAGCCCAGCTCATCTTTGTTCCAGTGTTAAATATTTTATAGACACCAGACACTGGGGCAGCATTAAATACAGACCATTATCAGTAGCAGACAGAAGAAATTAGAGAAAGCTTATCAGACCGAGGTGTTTTGTTTACCACTAGTCATTTAAAAAATTATATTTGCATTCTATACATTTTGGAATTTTTAAGTACAACAGAGTTGCTTTCCCATGAACAAATGATAATATAAGATGAACTAAATGTCACATCAATATTTATTATTGTACAGATATTGTTATTATATATTTATAACACGATTGACTTTCCTTCAAAGGTTTCTATGGGCATAACATGCATGTGCATTGGATATCCTCTTACTTTCTGGACTTCAAATGCTGTATTTAGTTATTTTGATAAGTACATTACTCTAGAACAAGTAACTTAATTTTTTTGTTGGGTAAATGTGGTTATCATGCAGCTCTGCAGGTGTAGTTGTACAAACTGATTGCTGGATTGTAAGGAAAAGAATTATCGACCGGGCATGGTGGCTCATGCCTGTAATCCCAGCACTTTGGGAAAGAATTATTGGCTGGGCATGGTGGTTCACGCCTGTACTCCCAGCACTTTGGGAGGCTGAGGTGGTGGATCACCTGAGGTCAGGAGTTCAAGACCAGCCTGGCCAACATGGTGAAACCCCGTCTCTACTAAAAAGACAAAAAATTAGCCATGTGTGGTGGCATGCACCTGTAGTCCCAGCTACTTGGGAGGCTGATAGGAGAATTGCTTGAACCCAGGGGGCAGAGGTTGCAGTGAGCCCACATCGTGGCACTGCAATCCAGCCTGGGCAACAGATCAAAACTCTGTCTCAAAAAAAAAAAAAAGAAGAAGAATTATCTGGTGATATGGCAAGTGGTTTTCTAAGTTGCAGAAATTAGCCTGTGGTTTTATATTTAATTTGTTCAATGCTGACTCTGCCATTTGCCAACCATTTGACTTTGGGCAAATGTAGTGTACTCACTGATCAGCTATTTAGCCTCCATTCCCCTTCTTCCCTCCTACAAGCACCCAGTGTTTGTTCACATATGCATCTGTTATGACTCAGAGGAAAGTGGTTTCATTTCTAGCTCTAGGAATGGCCCTTATTGTTAGCATTCTAGCACATATGTCCTTGAGCAGCAGTTATTGATTTAGGAGTTATCTTATAACCTACATTGTCCTAGACATCTTGAAAAGAAGAACAGATAGCTCATACCCAGGAGGAAGGAGCATTCTTCCCTACGCTGGACAGGAAAAAGGAAACATGTAGCTCAGATTGTCACCATGACCCATGTGTATGAACATCAAGGGATACAGATATAAGATGAAGCTGGCATTTAGGTCCTTGTATGACACCTAGGGAGAGCTCAGCCACTGTGCTCTCATTTGCAGGTGATAACGAATATTTCCTTATTGATGGAGTTTGAAGAGGGGCTTCAGTTACTTACAACCAAAGCATTCTAGTGGATGGTTAAAATGCCTTAAAACTAAGCTCACTCATCTTTAAGTATCTACTTCATAGGATTTTTTTGAGGATTGATGGAGAGTAAATAATTGATTTAGCAAACACTCCATTTTATATTCCCCTTAGTAGACAATATAGTTCTCAGACCGAATATTAGATACTTCATCATATTTGTTGATTCACAGTTTATGTGAAATCTACTCTATTTGCCAACTGTTCACTGGCTTTGTTTTGATTTTCTCTTTGTTTCTACATTTGCTTTAGTACGTTTACCAGATTAGAGAATCATGGTTTCAGCATCTGCTTTGAGAAATGAACACTCCCCTTACTTCCCAAGCCTCTTGCTCTTTTACTGCTCCTTCCATCTTTAAAATAAGATGGAAAACTAGGAAACAGAGGTTATACTCTTTTTCTAGCTCTAGTGAAAAGGCTAGTCATATGAGAAAATAATTTTCACATTTTTTTTTGTTTGTCAGTGAGAATATTTTTACTTAGCATTGCTAGCTAGCAGCAGAGTTAATCCTTCCCCCTATTTTTGGTCTTAATTTTGTTGGTCTGTTTTCCCACCTTATGGGGAAAATAAACCAATAAAACAATTCTGTGAGGAGAGCGCTCACAATAAGTTGCTGTTGGTTTTACTAATTTGCAGAATGTGGTTTGTTGAGAGGGATATGTTAGTCTATCATTATTAGTCTCACTCTCTACATTTTTGAGCGGTTGTCTTTATTTTTTTTTTGCATTAGCATTTCTTTATTAACCCACATCTGGGGCCTGATGGTGGGTGTATAGTTGTAATAATGTTATTACGTTTGCTGGTGTAGGCCACAGGAGCCCAGGTGACACAGTCTTGGATAATGTCTTTAATTGCTTTGTTAAGTGATATATATTTTTTAGACCTTTCATTAAGTAAGTTCTCTTTGTGATAGGCTTGTAACAATTGCCCTAGGCCAGTAGATTTCAAAGTGCTTTCACTCTAGGGATGTTTAGAGGTGCTCTAGGGAGTCATAGAGAAAAATGAGGTATGAGGTAGAAATCAAAGTCGTGAGGCACCGGCTGGTGGATGCCTCCTTAGAACATATTTCAGCAGAGCCCTCTGACAGTCATCACCAGGGGATTGGAAGCAGATTGAAGATGAAGTCTCTTTGCTAGTCTGGGTGTAAAATCATTTTTAAAAGTGCTACGGTCTGAATGTCTGCATCCCCTCAAGATTTGTATTTTGGTATCGTAACCCCCAAGGTTTTAGGTTATTAGGAGGTGGAGCCTTTGAGAAGTGAGCAGGTCATGGGTGGAGTCATCATGAAAGGGATTGGTGCCTTTATAAAAGGGGCCCAAGAGAGCTGTCTTGTCCCTTCAGCCACGTGAGCACACAATGAGAAGATGGCCTTTATGAATCAGAGAGGGGGCTCTCACCAGACACTGAATCTACCAGCACCTTGATCTTAAACTTCTCAGCTTCCAGAACTCTACTGTGAAAAATACATTTGTCTTGCTCATAAGCTACCCAGTTTATATTTTGTTATAGCAGCCTGAACAGACTAAGACAAAAAGGTATCTGGGTGTCTGATCAAAGTGAAAGCAAGAGTTCTAGATGGATAGCAAGAGCAGGAGAGGTCTGACTGTGGAGTTCTGACTGTAGGGGACAGCATCTAACCCTTTTTCTTTTCTTTTTATTATTATTATTATTATTTAAGTTTTAGGGTACATGTGCACAATGTGCTGGTTAGTTACATATGTATACATGTGCCATGCTGGTGTGCTGCACCCATTAACTCGTCATTTAGCATTAGGTGTATCTCCTAATGCTATCCCTCCCCCCTCCCCCCACCCCACAACAGTCCCCAGAGTGTGATGTTCCCCTTCCTGTGTCCATGTGTTCTCATTGTTCAATTCCCATCTATGAGTGAGAACATGCGGTGTTTGGTTTTTTGTCCTTGCGATAGTTTACTGAGAATGATGATTTCCAATTTCATCCATGTCCCTACAAAGGACATGAACTCATCATTTTTTATGGCTGCATAGTATTCCATGGTGTATATGTGCCACATTTTCTTCATCCAGTCTATCATTGTTGGACATTTGGGTTGGTTCCAAGTCTTTGCTATTGTGAATAGTGCTGCAGTAAACACATGTGTGCATGTGTCTTTATAGCAGCATGATTTATAGTCCTTTGGGTATATACCCAGTAATGGGATGGCTGGGTCAAATGGTATTTCTAGTTCTAGATCCCTGAGGAATAAATCGGCTTTGTGACAGGCCCTGAACTAAGCCTTTAAAAAACATTATTTCATTCAGTCCTTATAACTACCTATGGGTGGGTATTATCATCTCTCTTTAAGTTTTGGAGTTGTAAACCAATGGGTTCAAGGTGATTCTGCTTGTAAATAAAGAGACAAAAGATAGGACTGCCAGGCTTCAAAGCTACAATATGAGTTTTACAAGATCTCAACATGTTCCAAATATGAGGACTGGAGTTTGCAGACCTCTACTCTCTGGAGTGAGAAATGAACAGGAACAGTGTAGGAAATTGTACAATGCAATGGAGATGTAAGGCACTATAAGGAGTTCAACTTACACAGAGAAACAACTTGCTTATCTAGCAGGATTTAGAGGCTAAGAGTATTCTCAATTTCTTTTCTTTTAATATCAGCGACAGAGGCATGCTGATGTCAACCGGCCAAGTCGTTTTTGTCTATTAGGTTATCAAATGCCACTTCCATGATGAATGCTGTCATAGGCAATAACCTGCAATTAAAAGATAATCTCATATCCTGCACCCCGACATAGTCCCCATTCTCATGCATCTTCTCCAGACAACTTAGGATCTAATCTTCCAATCTTTCTCCTTCCAGACCCCTGGCACACCAGCTATTCCATTTGCTTTCCTACATGTCCATATATTTCCTTACTTCAGACCACTTCTCTTCTAATACAAAGTGGATGTCCAGGTTCATTGACCAAAGCTCTGTTCACTGGGCTAATTAACCTCATTATTATTCTCAGTGGCACCCCTCAATGGGTTTTGAGTTCAGCACCAATCCATTTTCATTATTCCACATACCAAGCCAACCCATCACTGAACCAAGCTTGGCCCTTTTCCTCCTTTGTCAGCTGGTCATAAAGTTTGAAGTGATGAAAAGGCACCAGTGTAACAGTGATGGGTAACATGAGAAAATGGGCCACATCATCTTGGAGCTTACTTATACCTATGAACATATTTGTCCCGATCCTGGATATACCATGCCATCTTATGATGGATCACTGTTGGCCTTCATGCACTTAGGTCTTTTTGAGTCAATCTGATGGAACCCAGCTCATGATAAGCATCTCTAGCCATATGGTCTGTCGATATCCCATGATTAGATGCATGGTCTCTATTAGAGTCCATTAGCACACCAAGAGGTGCTCTTTGAGTGGTATATATTTCTCTGCTACAAGTAGTTCACACAAAGTGGTAGACTTGGAATAAGAGGTCAAAAAGGGTCAAATAAATGAGCATATGAGAATATATCTCCCTATACCAGCAAACCAACTAGTTTATTATGATTTTCAGGAAGGCTTAGAGCTCATCCTACTTACCAAAGTAATAGGAAACATGCTAGTGATAGGGGCACCAGCATCACTTGACAGGCTCAAAGGTGTCTGTCTTCTAAAAGTTAAAGTTCTCATTAGGAGGTGCTGTTACAGAACTGGACTCCTTAATATCAATAAATATTGAAGTATCCCCAAATAGTGGAAGCCAGTTAATAGCACTTAAGCATAATAGGCAAGGTAAATGTAATTACTATTAGAGAGGTAGCCAAGGGAACTTGACCAATAGAGAGCTATGTGATGATTAATAGAACACAGTGCTCCTAGTGGCAAGAGTGATCAGCAGACAAGTGAGTTTCTTAATTTATACCATTACAATAAATCATGAATGGATAATCGGAAGACTGAAGACAACTCCACCAATGAACAGTAATCGTTCTTTGCCCCATTTCTGGTCCTGAGCCAGTTCTCAGTCTTAGACTACATTAACTGAAGGAGAGGCCAGGTCCTCCAAGGACAGACATTCCAACATCAGAGTAAGTGTATACAGTAATGATTCCCTTAGTTCCACAGTTTAGGGACCTATGGCCTTTACTTGAGTAACCATACATTGAAGAAACTGGAATATCCAGAACTTCTGAGGGCTATTAGACATATTGCAGCATATGGCATGATCATGGTTTATTGTTACAGTGAAAACAAATGAGGACGAGGCTCTATATGAAGTCTTAGCCTGGGTTTATCTTCGTGGCCCCATCCATTTCAGAATGTATAATTGCAATGATCATACTTGGTAGTTGACAGAAATTTCATAATTCTTTTTTAAAAATATAATTTCAACTTTTGTTTTAGATTCAGGGGGTGCATATTCAGGTTTTTTACTTGGGTATATTTTATGATGCTGAGGTTTGGAGTACAATTGATCCCATCACCCAGGTAGTGAGCATAGTACCCAATACATAATTTTTCAACCCTTGCTCTACTTCCTTCCTCCCCACCTCTAGTAGTCCCCAGTGTCTATTGTTGGCATCTTTATATTCTTGAATACCAATGTTTAGCTTCCACTTATAAATGAGAACATGCAGTATTTGGTTTTCTGTTCCTTCATTTATTTGCTTAGGATAATGGCCTCCAGCTGCATCCATGTTTCTGCAAAGAACATGATTTCATTATTATTATTATTATTTTGAGACAGAGTCTCACTCTATTGCCCAGGCTGGAGTGTAATGGCATGATCTTGGCTCACTGCAACCACCATCTCCCAGGTTCAAGCGATTCTCCTGCCTCAGCCTCTTGAGTAGCTGGGACTACAGGTGCACATCACCACACTAGGCTAATTTTTGTATTTTTAGTAAAGATGAGGTTTCACCATGTTGGCCAGGCTGGCCTCAAACTCCTGACCTCAGATGATCCTCCCACCTCAGCCTCCTAAAGTGCTGGGATTACAGATGTGAGCCACCACACCTGGCAGATTTTATTATTTATTTTTTATGGCTGTGTAGTGTTCCATAATGTCATACTTCTTTCTTGACCTGTGGTATAAGAGCTATCATGCTGGAAAAGGGTGAGTGGAAGCTTATGACCTCCCCTCTCCCTGGACAAATTAGTAAGTCAAAACCAGTATTGCATCTCAGGAAGAAAGATTAATTCCTCAGTGTTTGTAACTGAGACCACAGAAAAAATTCTATAGGAAGCTCAGGAACTTAGGCAGACCCTTCAGAGTTGACATAAATTGAGGCAAGTCGGCCAGGTGTATGTATTTCTGTACCAGCCACTCATTGACTATAGACAGTTCCCTGGGAGGGAGTGTAACCTTAAGTGAGACAGTTTCTTGTGGCCAACGTCAATTCCCAATGAAGAAGAGAACTGTGAATTCTTCATGCTAATATTCCCAACAGCTAAAGGCTAGGTGAGTTGGCCCTGCTAAGGGAATCTGGGTGCCACAGCAAAATGTATTTTACATAATGTCCTTCAATATATGCTAATTGCATTCCACCAGTGCTAGTTCATGATGTATAAGCCAGTGCTGGTAGACAGGAAGAAATGGGCTCAGAGTAACAATGTCTGAATTTCCATAGCAATTTATTTAAGCAACAATTGGTACTTGCTGATTCTAAGAAAGCTTAAATTCCACTTGTATATGTCTATCAGATACCTTAGGAAAGTAAGAAAGCTTAGACGCTGAGTTGGGATCTAGGGTAGAACAATAGTGGAGCAGGTAGATACAGGCATACACACCTCTGGCATGCCATTTCCATCTGACTTGTTCCTGCTCTAAACTGGAAAAGAAGCATGGAGTCTTGTTTACATCTTTTGCCTTCGTTCCTCATGTTCTTTATCCCAAAGCTATCCCTGGATGTGAAATGAAACTAACAACTTAAGGTAGTCAAGAATTATGCCTCTAGAGCCAGACAGAAACAGATTTTGGTGTTAACTCTGCCTTTTCCAGATGGGTGAACTTGGCCAAATTTACCAAAACCTGTAAGGCTCAGTCTTCCTATCTTAGCACTGCTGTGAGAATGATTTGAGTTATACTTATTATGGCATATAGGCCATGATTAGATTTTATTAAACATTAGTTTTATTCTTTCTACTATTATTAACAAAGCTGAGCAATTATTTTATAGCCTCTTCCTCTCCTTATGTGACTCAAAATAAAATTGGGTTAAATAGAATTCCCAGGGCAGATTTAAAGAGCAAAAGTAGTTCCCAGAGAGCAACATATGAATCAGGGAAGAGGAGTCCACCCTGTTTGTATAGAATGTCATCATAATCCATCATCATCATTATCATACTTACATAGCCTTGTCATATACTAGGCATGGTTCTAAATGATTTTAAAATGTTTTATTGTATAATCTTAATCACAAAATAATGAGGTAGAAACTATAATTAAATTCCTTTTTAAGATTGAGATGTTGAAGCATTTAGAGATAAAGTAATTTGGCCAAGATCAGGTATTTATTAAGAGGCAGAGCTGGGATCCAACTAAGGCATGCTGGCTCTGGAGCCCATATAGTTTATGATGCTGGTGGAAGAGGTTAGGGGTTCACTGTCAGTGTCACTGTGAACACTGCCAAGTGTCTACTCTTAGTTCAGGGATCTTCCACCCTGTCTTGCAAAATAATTACCTCTGAAATTCTTAGCAAAAGGGCTGTGGGACCAGAAAGACAATGAATGTGGTGAGTCAGGGACAGTTCTGTGTGAGGCCTTGGTGACAATCCTAATTGATCAAATAACCTCATGTTTTTTTAAAAAAGTTTTTACTGTCCTAAATAATAGCTCAAGTAAACCAACAGAAATGAGTCCAAATTTATCCTTTTTGAAAAATTACTGCTTAGGACCCAGTGTCTGAAGTGACTTCAAGGCCAAAAAGCATGCAAGCAGCTGTGTTTTTCTCTCTATATAGGAACCTTATTTTTAATCCCCCCCCCCTTTTATTTCTTCCCTCATGAAATAGTTCTGGTGTCTTGGTCCATTTTGTGCTGCCATAGCACAATGCCCAAGACTGGGTAATTTACAAATGACAGAAATTTATTTAATAACAGTTCTGGAGGCTGGGAAGTCTAAGCCTCTGATGAGGATTTTCTTGCTGCATTCTCGTGGTAAAAGGCAGAAGGGCAAGAGAAAATCAACTTCCTGTGTAAGTCTCTTTTTTAAGGGCCTATAATCTCATCTGAGGGAGAAGCACTTATGGATTGATTGATCTCCTCTTAAGGGCTCTACCTCTTAATACTATCAAGTTGGCAACCCCTGAATCTTAGAGGGGACACATTCAAATCATTGCCATCTGGGAAGAAAAAGACTGAACAAATTCTTACATAATTGATGAATTAATAAACCACTATTGTCTGAATTGATATAGTAGAGAAAATTTGTATGCTTGACAATGTACAACCAGGATATGGTGGATCTGGGGAAGTCTTCCTCAAGGAAGTAGCATTTAAGCTGAGATCTGAAGGTTGGTAAGACATTACTAGGTGAATTCACCCATATATTGGAGTGAGAAAGAATGTGGTATTTTTGAGAAAGTGCCTAGAATAGCTGGAATCTAGAGATGAAAAAACAAAACACATCTATTTAGGATGGAAAGAAATGAGCTTATATCATACCACAAGGAGCCTTTGGAAGTCATAAGAGTTTTTACCTTTATTGTAAGTGTTGGAAATCTATGAAGGTGTTGTAAGTGAGGGGTTACTTTAAAGATTTATCAGATTTAGATTTAGATTTTAACTATAGCTGCAATGTGAAGAATAGCCTGGAAGGAAACTAGAGAGGCTGTGAGAGCCAAGTTAGGAGGTGATTAGACATGAACAGAATGACTTGGGTTACGTGGCATGGGCAAAAGTTGAGAGATTCAAGAAACATAGATTCAACTTGATGATTCATTAGAGATAAAGCACAGGGAGAAGGAAGTGCCAATTCCAGCTCCCAGTTTTCTGGCCTGAGTAACTGGTTAAGAGATGGTGCTTGTTACTGAGATCAGTGGATAGGAGAAAGAAGCAGATAGGAGGAGTAAATCATGACACTGTATGTCTTTCTCTATGAAAGAGATTGCTGTTAATGAGAATTTCCATATATTCAGTTCTACATTTTGTTTGGATCTTCTTATAAAAAAGATATTCTGGAGCCTAAAAATGAAAATATTTTAAATCTCACACTTTATGGAAAATGGTAATATTTTGATGTAACAGGAGTAGAAACCATAAATCATAAAATCAGACATGTTTATGACAAAAATGTTTGTATTCCCAAAAATTCCATCCTTGGCTTTCTGTTCTACATGTCTTCCTGGATAAGCATATCTCCTCCCATGTATTCATTATCACTTGCATTTCAGTGATTCCCAAAATGCTTATCTCTAACTTGAAAGTCTATTGTTAGATCCAGATTCTTCTATCAACTGTCTACTTGGATGTTACTCAAAGTATCTTAACCTCAGCATGTCTACAAATGAACAAATTATACTTCCCCATTTACTAGTCTGTGTTTTGTATGCAGGTGAAATGATTCACCATCTACCTAAGTCCCCTACACCAGAATCCCAAAGAATTCAAGACTCACCTTCTCTATTTCATCAACTACATCTAATCAAGTCACCAGATCTTGTGGGATAAATTTCTTTATTAATATTAATATTATTATTATTATACTTTAAGTTCTAGGGTACATGTGCACAATGTGCAGGTTTGTTACATATGTATACATGTGCCATGTTGGTGTGCTGCACCCATTAACTCGTCATTTACATTAGGTATATCTCCTAGTGCTATCCCTCTTCCCTCCCCCCTCCCCCCACCTCAAGACAGGCCCCAGTGTGTGATGTTCCCCACCCTGTGTCCAAGTGTTCTCATTGTTCAATTCCCACCTATGAGTGAGAACATGTGGTGTTTGGTTTTCTGTCCTTGTGATAGTTTGCTCAGAATGATGGTTTACAGCTTCATCCATGTCCCTACAAAGGACATGAACTCATCTTGTTTATGGCTGCATAGTATTCCATGGTGTATATGTGCCACATTTTCTTAATCCTTTCTATCATTAATGGACATTCGGGTTGGTTCCTAGTCAACTTTCTTAAGTATGTTTTATCTTAGCTCCCTCCTTTCCATTCCTATTGTGATTATTATGTCCAAGGTCTTCATCATTTATCACCTTAATGACAATGAGATTTCCCACTGGTGGTCATTCCATATGAACTTTGGTAATTTTTTTTCTATTTTTGTGAAAAATTCTATGTGATATTGATAGGAATTGCATTGAATCTGTAGATTACTTTGGGTAGGATGGAGTTATTGACAATATTAAGTCTTCCAATCCATGAACACTGAATGCCTTTTCATTTTATTGTGTCTTCTTTCTTCAATGTTTTACAGTTTTTATTATGCAAATCTTTAACCTCCTTGGTCAAATTTATTCATAAGTATTTTGTTATTCTTGGTGCTATTTTAAATGGGGTTATTTTCTTGATTTTATATTCAGATAGTTCACTGTTAGTGTATAGAAATGTAACTAATTTTTGGCCAGGCGTGGTGGCTCACACCTGTAATCTTAGCACTTTGAGAGGTCGAGGCAGGTGGATTGCCTGAGCTCAGGAGTATGAGACCAGCCTGGGCAACGTGGTGAAACCCCGTCTCTACTAAAATACAAAAGAAATTAGCCAGGTGTGGAGGTGGGAGCCTGTAATCCCAGCTACTCAGGAGGCTGAGGCAGGAGAATTGCTTGAACCTGGGCGGTGGAGGTTGCAGTGAGCCAAGATTGCACCACTGCATTCCAGCCTGGGTGACAGAGTGAGACTCCATTTCAAAAAAAAAAAAGAAATGTAACTAATTTTTCTTTATTGTTTTGTATCCTGCACCTTCACTGAATTTGTTTACTAGTTTAAACAGTTTTTTTTTTTTCCTGGAGTCTTCAGGGTTTTCTACATTTAAGATCATGTCATTTCCAAACAGTGACGATATCAATTCTTCCTTTCTGAATTGGATGCCTCTTATTATTTTATTTTTGCCCAATTCCTCTGGCTAGGGCTTCCAGTACTACATTGAATAGAAGTGGTAAGAGTGGTCATCCTTGCCTTGTTCCTCATCTTAGAGGAAAAGCTTCTAGTTACTTACCACTAAGTATGATGGTAGCTCTGGACTTTTCACATGTAGCCTTTATTATGTTAAGGTACTTACTATTTATAGTTTGTTGAGAAGTTCTATCATGAAAGGGGGCTGATTTTTGTCAGTGTTATTCTGCATTTTCCAAAATGATCATATGATATTTTTCCCTTTATTCTGTTAAATTGGTGTATCACATTAATTGATTTTCTTATGTTGAACCATCCTTGCTTTCCAGAGATAGATCCCACTTGGTTGTGGTGCATGATCCTTTCAATTTGCTACTAGATTAGGTTTGCTAGAATTTTGTTGAGAATTTTTGCATCAATATTCATCACGGATATTGACCTACAGTTTTATTTTCTTGTGGCATTTTTGTCTGGCTTTGGTATCAGGGTAATGCCAATCTCATTAAATGGGTTTGGAAGTGTTGCCTCTTCTTCAAATGTTTAAAGAGTTGAGAATGATTAGAATTAACTTTTCTTTAAATGTTTGGTGGAATTCACCAGGGAAGTCATCTGATTCTTGGCTTTTTTTTTTTTTTTTTAAGTCATCTGATTCTAGGCTTTTTTTTTAAGGGAGGTGGGAGATTTTTTATTACTGATTTAATCTCCCTGCTGGTTATAGGTCAGTTCAGACTTTCTATTTCTTCATGATTTAGTCATAGTAGATTGTATGTTTCTAGGAATTTATCCATTTCCCCCAGCCTATACAATTTGTTGGAACATAATTGTTTATAGTAGTCTCATAATCTTTTTATGTTTCTGTGGTATCTGTTGTAATGCCTCCTTTTTCATTTTTCTGGTTTTATGTATTTTTATGTATTATTTTTCTTAAGTAGTTTCACCTAAGAGTTTGTCAATTTTGTTTATGTTTTCAAAAGAAAAAAATTCTTAGACTTATTGATTTTTTCTATTTTTTTCCTTTTTAAAATTTATTTCTGCCTCAGTGTCCTTTTTAATAGTGTTTGCCTATGTATGATCCAGTAGTGTCTTGTTACACAACCACGAAGTGGCAAAGCCAGACCTTGAACTCAGGTGTATCTAATTCCAGCCACTAATCTATCTGGATTATTTTCACTCAGGGTGGAACAAGCTTGAAAACTAGGAGGTCCAGTCAACAAGTTAGCTGGGATGCATTCAAGCAGAGTAAGTACAGAGAAGACCATGAGCAGTGTCAAAGGTTTCTAACAATGCAGAGTGTGTGTAAGAAAGAGTCTCTGTATAGTAAAGAAAAATCACCAGGTCATATTCTCTCAAATCAACTTACTATTGTTATTATTCATCTTATTATTTTTTGAGACAGAGTCCTGCACTTTCGCCCAGGCTGGAGTGCAGTGGCTTGATCTCAGCTCACTGCAACCTCTGCCTCCCAGGTTCAAGCCATTCTCCTGCCTCAGCCTCCCAAGTAGCTGGGACTACAGGCACCCACCACCATGCCTGGCTGATTTTTGTATTTTTAGTAAAGACAGAGTTTCGCCATGTTGGCCAGGCTGGTCTTGAACTCCTGAACTTCAGTGATCTGCCCGCTTTAGCCTCCCAAAGTGTGGGGATTACAGGCGTGAGCCACTGTGCCTGATCTTCAAATCAGTTTTTGAACTTGATATTTCAAACTTGTGTCTAATAGGTTTGGCCAAGTTCTGTTTTAGGATATCTGGAAAATGCTGAGATTCCTCACTTTAAAGAGCTTTACAATCTGATGTATTTCTCAGCATTTGAGTATGATCTCAACACATATCTCTGGGGTGAGTCTATGGAATTATAATATTACCTCTGATTGTTATGGTAAGCTCCCAGCACAGTGCACGCTGTACAGCAAGCCCTCAATTTGTATTTATTCAATGAACATTGTTTTTAATTTACACAGGCTTGCCTGAAAGGGTAGGTGATGGTAGGTAAGGCCTTTTTGGTGGGGAGTGGGTACACATAGATATGTAATTTGGTCTCAAATTTTCTTTGCTATTTCACTTTAGGTGTTTAGTCGGTCTAGGTTTCGGAGTGTAATTGGCAGCACCATGGGTAACAGAAGGATAATTTCTTACATTGGCGGAAAGGCATTAACTAGCAAGTAAGAGAAAAATAAGAGAACAAAGGACATGGGGAGCAACCTTAGACTATCTCTAGTTTGGAAAACTCAATTTGTTTTGTAAAACCCCTGATGAAACACTTTCAGTTTTAGGCTGGAAACCTCTTATGGAAAGTGAAACCCAATAAAAATCAAAAGAGCTGTAGATTCTGAAAGAATGAGAGAAGAGTGCTTATTTATTAACCTCTCTCAAGAAATACTAATATTTTGAAATGTTTTCTGAGATTGGCGCTGTTTGGGAAGGTGATTGAAAATGTTGTGTATAAATGCACATAAATCAAGATGTATTTCTACTTCTGGGATGTTTTTTCAATGATGTTTACACATTTCAATACTTTAAAATTGAGGCATTATTATTAAGATACACAGTTCACTGAGGTTTTACTATGTGCCAGGCCCTTTGCTGGATATCTTATAAATGTTACCTCTCTTTATTTAATTCCTCAAATTAACTTACTGTCTTGAATATGATTTCCCTCAATTAGCCTTCTCCGTAGTGATATCTCGAGCCTGCCTTCTATTTGCCAACTCCACTTCACTCTTCCTTGTACGCATTTTGCAGAGATTTACTATGTCCAGCTGCACATCTCAACTCTCACATTTTATCTCAGCACCCTACACCCACCTCTCATTATCTATAGTTATACCCCAGTGACATACCTAGTACCTTAGTCATGCAATCTATTTGCCAAATGAACGACCATTTAAAAACCTTTATCTTCAACACTCCTCTTTCGTTGCAATGCCTACTTCCCCTTCTTATTTATTTGGGAAAAAGAAATTCCTGCTTTCTCCTCTTGGGGACTAAATGTTCTACAAGGTTTGGGTAATTCTTCTCTACCCAATAGGCAGCCCCAAAAAATGATTGGTCAGGGTAGAGGCATTATGGGAATTTTTTTGAAGCATAATCTGAAAAAAAACTTATAGAATGGGTAGGAGGCCAAGAGGAGAGCTAAGCATTCATTCACTCCAGGTGTCCAGAGGAGAGGTAATAAAAACCTGAGCCAGGGACAAGACAAAAGAGCCAGTATCTTCTGCTGCTGATGTAGCTGCCACAGGGATTAGGGCTGGTGAGGCATGTGTTTAAGTCTCAGGTTCCTTAATGCCAGCTGTGTAGTCTTAGTCAATTTGCTCATTTCTAAGCCTCAAGATGCCACATGTGCATGGTCATAGACACTTTCCTAGGATTGATGATGATCATTAATTAGAGAATATTTGTAAAGTTCTTAGCACAGTGCCTGGGCATGTAGTAAGTACTTAAGTCTATTATCAGCCCAGGAAATAACTCTACCCAACAGGTTCTGAAGCATAAAAGTAAACAAGATTCATTTCCTTCAAATTTATCTTCCTATGCATGTATTTACTGAGTGTTTAGTATGTGCCAGTCATAGCACTGGACACCAAAGTCTCGGCAGGGAATAAAATGAAGTCTCCAGTCTTATGGGAATCTTATGGGAGGGGCCAAGATTTGAGTGCAGGAGCTACAGAAAACAAAGAAAAATCATATATTTTTTCATGTAGTACTAATGAGTGCTAACACTTCAAATAAAATAGCATAAAGGTGCAGACTGAAGAAGGGGATTAATTTCATTTATTTGTTTTATGCTTAAAAGTTTTAAGTAGCATGAAAATAACATTAATTTTAAAAGATTCAAAATTGCACATGGCATAGAACTATGGGATGATTTTCAAAATTTCCCAAATTCAGATAATGGGCATGCATGCATTTTATTTTTAATATTCATAAAATGTTCCCATGTAATCATTTTTATAAATATAATTTTAAATTTACAATATTCAATATCTCGATAGTATGAAAGATATTCAGGAGAAAATGAATTTTTCTTCCATGGTGGACACCTGTCCTCTTCCCATAGGATATGGCTATCTTGGCATGTCTTCCCAAACAGTCTATGTATGTGGTATCAGCACTTTCATTTTGGAAGTTTCTCAAAATTACAGCAAAGATGCAGGTACAGAACAAAGACATTTTTCCTAAACCATATGAGAGTTTTCCATCCTATGCCTTATCACTTTTGAATTTTTTATTGCATGTTTCCCATATTTTCTATGCACAGGGCATTCTCTTATATAACTAAAACATACCCATCAAAATTAGAGTTAATGATGATACATTACTGCCATCCAATCTGTGTGTGTGTGTAATTTTTTTTAAAAATTTATTTCAATACATTTTGGGGTGAAAGTGTTTTTTTTTTTGTTACATAGATGAATTATATAGTGGTGAATTCTGAGATTTTAGTGCACCTGTCACCAAGCAGTGTACACTGTTCCTAATGTGTAGTTTTTTAATTCCTAGCCTCCCTCCTACCCTTCTCCTTCTGAGTCTCTAAAATCTATTATATCACTCTGTATGCCTTTGCATCCTCATAGCTTAGCTCCCAGGTATAAGTGAGTGATTTTCCACTCCCATGTTACTTCACTCGGAATAATGGCCTTCAGTCCATTCAACTTGCTTCAAAATATATTATTTTGTTCATTTTTATGGCTGAGTAATATTCCATGGTGTATGTATAGCACATTTTCTTCATTCAATCATTAGCCAATGTGCATTTATGTTTGTTCCACATCTTTACAATTATGAATTGTGTGGCTATAAACATATGTGTGTAAATGTTTTTCATATAATGACTTCTTTTCCTTCAGGTAAATATCCAGAGTGGGATTGCTAGATTGAATGGTAGATCTACTTTTAGCTCTTTAAGGAATCTCCATACTATTTTCCATAGAGGTTGTACTAATTTACACTCTCATCAGCAGTGTGTAAGCATTCCCTATTCCCCACATCCACACCAACATCTCTCGTTATTTGACTTTTTAATAATGGCTACTCTTGCAGGTGTAAGGTGGTATCTCATTGCTATTTTAATTTGTATTTTCCTGATGATTTATGATGTTGAGCATTTTTTCCATATATTTGTTGGCATTTGTATATCTTCTTTTGAGAAATATCTATTCATGTCCTTTGCCCACCTTTGGATGAGATTATTTGTTACTTTCTTGCTGATGTGTTTGAGTTCCTTATATATTCTGGATAATAGTCCTTTGTTGGATGTGTCATTTGCAAATATTTTGTCCCATTAAGTGGGTTGTCTGTTTACTCTAATTATTATTTTTTTGCTGTGAAGATGCTTTTTAGTTTAATCAGGTCCCATTTATTTGTTTTTGTTTTTGTTGCATTTGCTTTTGGGGTCTTAGTCATAAATTCTTTGCCTATGTCGATGTCTAGAAGAGTTTTTCCAAGGTTCTCTTCTAGAAGTTTTATGGTTTCCGCTCTTAGATTTAAGTCTTTGATTCATCTTGAGTTGATTTTTGTATAAGATAAGAGGTAGGGATCCAGCTTCATTCTTCTACACGTGGCTTGCTAGTTTTCCCAGCACCATTTATTAAATAGGATGTCCAGAATAGTAATGCCTAGGTTTTCTTCTAGGGTTTTTATGGTTTTAGGTCTAACGTTTAAGTCTTTAATCCATCTTGAATTAATTTTTGTATAAGGTGTAAGGAAGGGATCCAGTTTCAGCTTTCTACATATGGCTAGCCAGTTTTCCCAGCACCGTTGATTAAATAGGGAATCCTTTCCCCATTGCTTGTTTTTCTCAGGTTTGTCAAAGATCAGATAGTTGTAGATATGTGGCATTATTTCTGAGGGCTCTGTTCTGTTCCATTGATCTATATCTCTGTTTTGGTACCAGTACCATGCTGTTTTGGTTACTGTAGCCTTGTAGTATAGTTTGAAGTCAGGTAGCATGATGGCTCCAGCTTTGTTCTTTTGGCTTAGGATTGACTTGGCAATGCGGGCTCTTTTTTGGTTCCATATGAACTTTAAAGTAGTTTTTTCCAATTCTGTGAAGAAAGTCATTGGTAGCTTGATGGGGATGGCATTGAATCTGTAAATTACCTTGGGCAGTATGGAGATTTTCACGATATTGATTCTTCCTACCCATGAGCACGGAATGTTCTTCCATTTGTTTGTATCCTCTTTTATTTCATTGAGCAGTGGTTTATAGTTCTCCTTGAAGAGGTCCTTCACGTCCCTTGTAAGTTGGATTCGTAAGTATTTTATTCTCTTTGAAGTAATTGTGAATGGGAATTCACTCATGATTTGGCTCTCTGTTTTTCTGTTATTGGTATATAAGAATGCTTGTGATTTTTGTCCATTGATTTTGTATCCTGAGACTTTGCTGAAGTTGCTTATCAGCTTAAGGAGATTTTGGGCTGAAACAATGGGGTTTTCTAGATATACAATCATGTCATCTGCAAACAGGGACAATTTGACTTCCTCTTTTCCTAATTGAATATCCTTTATTTCCTTCTCCTTCCTAATTGCCCTGGCCAGAACTTCCAACATTATGTTGAATAGGAGTGGTGAGAGAGGGCATCTCTGTCTTGTGCCAGTTTTCAAAGGGAAGGCTTCCAGTTTTTGCCCATTCAGTGTGGTCAAGGACTTCATGTCTAAAACACCAAAAGCAATGGCAACAAAAGCCAAAATTGATAAATGGGATCTAATTAAACTAAAGAGCTTCTGCACAGCAAAAGAAACTACCATCAGAGTGAACAGGCAACCTACAAAATGGGAGAAAATTTTCGCAACCTACTCATCTGACAAAGGGCTAAAATCCAGAATCTACAACGAACTCCAACAAATTTACAAGAAAAAAACAAACAGCCCCATCAAAAAGTGGGTGAAGGATATGAACAGACACTTCTCAAAAGAAGACATTTATGCAGCCAAAAGACACATGAAAAAATGCTCATCATCACTGGCCATCAGAGAAATGCAAATCAAAACCACAATGAGATACCATCTCACACCAGTTAGAATGGCGATCATTAAAAAGTCAGGAAACAACAGGTGCTGGAGAGGATGTGGAGAAATAGGAAGACTTTTACACTGTTGGTGGGACTGTAAACTAGTTCAACCATTGTGGAAGTCAGTGTGGCGATTCCTCAGGGATATAGAACTAGAAATACCATTTGACCCAGCCATCCCATTACTGGGTATATACCCAAAGGACTATAAATCATGCTGCTATAAAGACACATGCACACGCGTGTTTATTGCGGCACTATTCACAATAGCAAAACTTGGAACCAACTCAAATGTCCAACAATGATAGACTGGATGAAGAAAATGTGGCACATATACACCATGGAATACTATGCAGCCATAAAAAATGATGAGTTCATGTCCTTTGTAGGGACATGGATGAAATTGGAAATCATCATTCTCAGTAAACTATTGCAAGAACAAAAAACCAAACACCGCATGTTCTCACTCATAGATGGGAATTGAACAATGAGAACACATGGACACAGGAAGGGGAACATCACACTCTGGGGACTGTTGTGGGGTTGGGGGAGGGGGGAGGGATAGCATTAGGTATATCTCCTAAATGACAAGTTAATGGGTGCAGCACACCAGCATGGCACATGTATACATATGTAACTAACCTGCACATTGTGCACATGTACCCTAAAACTTAAAGTATAATAATAATAATAATAAAAAAAAGGATGTCCATTCCCCAACTAAGGTTTTTTATGGTTTGTTGAAGATCAGTTAGCTGTGTGTATTTGGTTTATTTCTGGGTTCTCTATTTTGTTCCATTGGTCTTTGTGCCTACTTTCATACCAATACTATGTTTTGGTAACTATAGCCTTGTAGTATAATTTGAAATTTAGTAATGTGATGCCTCCAGGTTTGTTCTTTTTGCTTAGGATTGCTTTGGCTATTTGGGCTCTTTTTGGTCCCATATGAATTTTAGCATTGTTTTTTCTAGTTCTGTGAAAAAATGATGTTGGTATTTTGATGGAAATTGCATTGTATCTGTAGATTGTTTGAGGCAGTATGGTCATTTGCACAATATTGATTCTTCCAATTCATGAGCATGGAGTGTATTTCCATTTGTTTGTGTCACCAGTGATTTCTTTCAGCAGTGTTTTGTAGTTCTCCCTATAGAGATCTTTCAGCTCTTGGGTTAAGTACAGTCCTAGGATATTTTTTTCAGCTGTTGTAAAAGGGATTAGTTCTTGATATGATCTCACCTTGGTCATTGTTGGTGTATAGCAGTGCTACTGATTTGTGTACATTGATTTTGTAACCTGAGACTTTACTGATTTCGTTTATTAAATCTAGGAGTCTTTTGGAGGAGTCTTTATGGTATACGATCATATCATCTGTAAACAATGACACTTTGACTTCCTCTTTTCCAATTTCAATGCCTGTAATTTCCTTCTCTTGCCTAATTACTCTGGCTAGGACTTCCAGAACAACATTGAATAGGAGTGGTGAAAGCTGGCATTGTTGTCTTGTTCCTGTTCACAGGGAAAATATTTTCAACATTTCCCCATTCATTATGATGTTGACTATGGCTTTGTCATATATGACTTTTATTATTTTGAGGTAAGTCCTTTTCTTGCCCAGTTTGTTGAGAGTTTTTATCATAATGCAATGGTGGATTTTGACAAATACTTTTTCTGCATCTATTGAGATGATTATATCGTTTTTAATTTTGTTTTTAATTTTGTTTATGTGATGTATCACATTTATTGACTTGTGTATGTTAAACTATCCTTGAATCCCTGGGATGCAACCCAATTCATCATGGTCTTTTAAATGTGCTGTTGGATTTGGTTAACTAATATTTTGTTGAGAATTTTTGCATCTATGTTCAACAGGGAAAGTGGTCTGTAATTTTCTTTTTTGTGGTTGTGTCCTTTCCTGATTTTGGTATCAGGGTGATAATGGCCTCATAGAATGATTTAGGGGGGATTCCCTCTTTCTCAATCTTTTGAAATAGTTTCAGTAGGGTTGGTACCGATTCTTTGAATGTCTGCTAGAATTCAGCTGGAATTCTAATTCTAAATTTAAAATTTAAAATTCTAATTTTAAAATTACTGATTCAATCTTGCTGCTTATTATTGGTCTGTTTGGGGTTTCTATGTCTTCCTGATTTCATCTAGGAGGGTTATATGTCTCCAGGAATTTATCTGTTTCCTCTAAGTTTTCTACTTTGAGTGCATAAAGGTAATCATAGTAGTCTCAAATAAACTTTTATATTCCTATGGTGGTGGTTGTAATGTCTCCAGTTTCATTTCTAATTGAATCTAATTTCTCATTTGGATCTTTCCTCTTCTTTTCTTGTTAACCTAGCTAATGATCTATCTATTTTGCTTATATTTTCAAAGAATCAGCTTTTTGTTTCATTGATCTTTTGTAGTTTTTTGTTTGAATTTTATTTAGTTCTGCTCTGATCTTTGTTATTTATTTTCTTCTTCTAGCTTTGGGTTTCATTTTTTTCTTGTTTCTCCAGTACCTTGAGATGTGACATCAGGTTGTCAATTTGTGCTCTTTCTGACTTTTTGATATAGGCATTTAGCACTAAAACTTTCCTCTTAGCATGGCTTTTGCTGTATCCCAGAGGTTTTGATAATTTTTGTCAGTATCATTTAATTCAAAGAATTTTTAAATTTCCTTGTTGATTTCCATGTATTTGTATAGTTGTTTGTATTTTAGTGTTCCTTTTGGAGTTGACTTCCAGTTTTATTCCACTGTTGTCCTGAGAAGATACTTTATATGATTTCAGTTTACTTAAATTTATTGAGACTTGTTTTGTGGCGTATCACATGGTCTATCTTGGAGAATGTTCTATGTGCTGATGAGAAGAATGTATATTCTCCAATTCTTGGGTAGAATATTCTGTAAATGTCCGTTAAGTTCATTTGTTCTAGCATATTATTTAAATCCATTGTTTCTTTATTGGCTTTCTGTCTTGAAGATCTGTCTAGTGCTTTCAGTGGTGTATTGCAGTCTCCCACTACTATAGTATTGCTGTCTATCTCATTTCTTAGGTCTAGCAGTAATTGTTTTATAAATATGGGACCTCCAGTGTTAGGTGCATGTAAATTTAGGATTGTAATATTTTCTTGTTGGATTGATCCTTTTATCATTATGTATAGTGATATAGTGACTTTTTTTTTTTTTTACTGTTGCCTTGAAGTCTGTTCTGTCTGATATAAGAAGAGCTACTCCTGCTCACTTTTGGTTTCCATTGATGTGGAATATCTTTTTTCGTTTCATTACCTTCATTTTGTATGAATCCTTTTATGCTAGGTGAGTCTTTTGAAGATAGCAGATATTTGGTTTTCAATTTTTCATCTATTCTGCCATTCTGTATATTTTAAATGGAGCATTTAGGCCATTTATATTTAATGTTAATATTGAGATGCGAGGTACTATTTTTTACCATATTGTTACCTAGATAGGTTTATTTTGGTTGTGTTATTGTTTTATAGACTCTGAGATTTAAACTTTCAAGAGGTTCTATATTGGTGCATAATGGGCTTTTGTTTCAAAGTTTAGAACTCCTTTCAGTATTTTTTTTTTTTTGTAGTGCTGATATGGTAGTGACAAATTCCCTCAGCATTTATCTGTCTGACAATGATTTTATTTCTTTTTCATTTATGAAACTTAGTTTTGCTGGATACAAACTTCTTGGCTGATAGTTATCCTGTTTACAGAGGCTGAACATAGGACATCAATCTCTTCTGGCTTGTAAGGTTTCTGCTGAGAAGTCTGCTGTTAGTCTGATAAATTTTCCTTTGTAAGTTACCTGATGCTTTTGTCATACTACTCTTAGAATTCTTTCCTTCATGCTGAATTTAGATAATCGGATGACTATATGCCTTCTTGGTGAAAATCTTTTTGTGATGAATTTCTGGGAGTTATTCGAGCTTCTTGGATTTGAATATCTAGATCTCTATCCAGGCCAGGGAAATTTATCTTAATTATTTCCTCAAATAAGTTTTCCAGATTTACTGTTTTCTCTTCTCCCTCAGGAACATCAATTATTCTTTGGTTTGGCCAGTTTACATAATATCATATTTCTTGGAGATTTTGTTCATTCTTTTTATTCTTTTTTAAAAATTTTTGTCTGATTAGCTTAATTTAAAAGTCTTATCTTCAAGCTCTGAAACTCATACTTCTACTCAGTCTAGTCTGTTGTTAAAACTTTCCACTGCATTTTGTAATTCCCTAAGTGTGTCTTTCATTTCCAGAAGTTCTGATTAGTTTTTCTTTATTATATCCATCTCTAGAAAATTCTTAATTCATGTCTTGAACTGCTTTTTAAATTTCTCTATGATGTTTTTCAGCTTTCTCTAATATCTTTTTTTTTTTTTTTTTGACAGAGTCTCTCTCTGTCACCTGGGCTGGAATGCAGTGGTGCGATCCTGGCTCACTGCAAGCTCCACCTCCCAGGTTCATGCCATTCTTCTGCTTCAGCCTCCCAAGTAGCTGGGACTACAAGCACCCGCTACCATGCCCGGCTAATTTTTTGTATTTTTAGTAGAGACAGGGTTTCACCATGTTAGCCAGGGTGGTCTTGATCTCCTGACCTCGTGCTCCGTCCACCTCAGCCTCCCAAAGTGCTGGGATTACAGGTGTGAGCCACCATACCTAGCTATAATATCTTCTTGAGTAGCTTAATAATTGACGTTTTGAATTTCTTATCTGGTATTCTTAAGGTTTCATTACGGTTAGGAGCCATTCCTGGAGAGATAGTGTGATCTTTTGGGAGTGTTATAGAACACTGTATTGTCATATTACCAGAGTTACTTTTCTGGTTCATTCTCATTAGGCTAGACTATTTCTTCTAATTTTTCTTGAATTTATGTTTGATTTGATTGTGTTTCTTTTGTCTGTTTTTAAATTTCTCTTTTCCCCTTAAGACTGTGACTTTAATGCTTATAGTTAATTATAGCCCAACTTGGTTCTTGGTGCTTTCAGGGGTGAAGACTCTGTAAGAGTTTCTTGGTATAGAGAGTCTCTGATTTTTGGAGGTTTTCTGTTTGTTTTATTTTCTTTTTTGCTTGTTTTTTTTTTCTTTTTCTTTCTTTCTTTCTTTTTTTTTTTTTTTTTTTTTGAGACAGAGTCTTGCTCTGCTGCCCAGGCTGGCATTCAGTGGGCTGATCATGACTCCCTGAAACCTCAGCCTCCCAAGTAGCTGAGACTACAGGTGCATGACACCACACCCATGTAATTCTTTTTTGTATTTTTAGTAGAGGCAGAATTTCACTGTGTTGGTCAGGCTGATCTCGAACTCCTGGCCTCAAGTGATTCACCTGCCTTGGTCTCCCAAAGTGCTGGGATTACAGGTGCTAGCCACCAGGCCCAGCTTATAAAGAATCTTTGTATAATGGCTTTCACATGTGCTGGTTGTAGTAGCAATGTGTTCTGTGTGTGAGCAAGTTTACTGTCTCCTATGGGGTTTGGAATGCATTTATTTATTTGTTTGTTTGTTTATTTATTTATTTTTCCCCAGTACTTTATTTACTGGTTTGATGGTTCAGGCTTCAGGCCAGCAAGGAAGGTGTCCCTGGGTAGGAACCAGCTGTGGCTAAAGCAGGTTGGTATATGTATTATCCAATGATGGGCAGAGGTCCTAACATCAACAGAGGTGGCTGGAGGAGCTCTTGGTGAGTTGCAGTGAGGTCTTATCAGGGGGAAGGGTTGAAGCCACCTCAGCTCCCCTGTCAGGTTAGGAGGAAAGTTATACACCCCTCAGACACACTCCTTTCCTAGTGCTCCGGCTATGCAGCTGAGACAGGCACCTCTTTTCATCTGTAAGAATGTTGATGTTCCAAGTATAGAAGAATTGTAACTGTCTCTCATGCAAGCCTGAACTTGGAGGGTACTCCTCCTGTGGGGATGCAGTCACCCTGATGTGTTCCAGAAAGGCTGCCTATAGTTGAATCCATGCCAACCTTCTGTAAGAGAAGCTCCAACTGTGCTTGCAGTGGTGGACAAGAGGGGAAAGACATCCCCTTCTCCAAGACCCTTTGTGTGCACCAGGGCTGTCTGACTGTTGGGTTAGAGCTGCAGACTTTCCTTGCTGAGCCAGCACTGCAACTGTGCCTCTGCTGAAGGAAACTTCCCACCAGAAGAAAGATCTGGTGCTCAAGGCCTGCCATTTAGATTATTTTGACCCATTGGGTATTCCCTTGATGTGGTGCACTCCTTCTAGGAGTGAAAGTCCCTGGGAGTCAGACTACTATGAGTGTTGTTGCTCCTCTGGGTCTAGCCATTCAGTGAAGTTGCCACACTCCAGGCTGGTGCTCGGGAATATCTTCAAGGTATCCGGTGATGTGACTTTTCCTCAAGTCTCCCAGCAGTGGGTAGCAGCACTGGCTCTAATGGAGATGGCGGTGGAGTGATGTAGACTATGGTAGATTTCTTCGTTATTGAGAGACTTAGTGTATCGGCTTTCTTGAACACCAGTAGTAGTAATGAACTGGTCATTCAGACAGACTCCAGACCACCTGTTTAGCCAGAGTGGTGCAGGTGGTGCAGGCAGTAGTGATAGCTGAGATTGTGCAGCTGTTTTCTCCTTCTTGGGTGCAGTGTTATTCTACCAGGAGATGGTGCAATGGACTGTGTTGGTTGGCCTCCAGCAAGGAGGTGGCGCTTACAAAGGAGCAGCAGCTGTGGTAGTAGCAATGAGATTTTTGCTTGCCATATGTTGCCCAGGGGCAGTGCTCTGGTTTCTCAGGCAATGAGTGGACCACAAAGCTCCCAAAAGTTTCTGTCCTTTGTGTTAAGCTACCAGGGATAGTGGTGGGGCAAAGCCAGGGAGGGGCTGGGTCAGGCAGGTTTGCACTTTGAGTTTCCACGTGCAGGTCAAGCAGCAGCCCCTGTGGTTGTCAGGGGATGGAGGCAGTTCTCAGGCCACTAGGTTGATGTTCCATACGGGAGCGTTGCTGCCTCTGCTACACAGAAGAGTTCGTATAGGGAGTGGGGAGTAGCAGGCGGCAGTGAGCCCCACACAGATCTCATGCACTTGGCAAGGCAGATCCATTCTCGCAGTGCTCCACTAGCAGCAATGGGCTAAGATCCAGGTGGCCTGCACTCAGAATTCACAAGTGCCCTGGGGCATAAACTTTCCCCATGGAAATAGCAACTGTGGCTTTTGGGTCATGTCTCTCCCCATCTGCTGAAAACCTGGGTGCCCAGCTCCTGCACTCATGGCTGCAGCCTGCTTTTCACTCTTCCTGACCCCGGCCCTGGCCAAGGGAGTTTGTTCCTACTGGAGCTTATATCATGAAACCCAGCTGGGGCCTTCTTTCAACCTGTGACCACTGCCTGAACTATTTGGCTGACCTCTGCAAGGTCCCCTGTGAAAAACAGTAATGAATGGCTTCCCTATAGTGACAGTGAAGTTGAAGAAAAGTAGGTAAATTCAGGAAAAATCAAGAAGTTAAATTAATGGCACTTTGTCATGGATTAATTATGGGAAATGTAGACGGCTTCAAAAATTACAGTTGCAGGTTTCTAGCTGTCACAATGAGATGGTGCTGTCATTCACAGAAAGAGGAGACTCCAGAGGAGAAGTAATTGGGGGATTTAAGGTTGGAATAGTTGCTGAGTCCAGATTTGAAGTTGTTGATATGGGAAAGCAGAACAGCTTGCTTTTTGCCACATTTTAGACACTAAGTGGATATGTTGATTGGTCAAGTAGATATAAGTCTAGGACTCAAAGGTATGTTCTAGGCTAAAGATAAAAATTGGGGAGTCATTGACATATAGTTGGTTTCTGGAATCAAGATATTAAAAGATGAAATTTCCTAGAGAAATAATACAGAGTGAGAAAAAAAGGCACATGTCCATGCTTCTCAACGACTCCAGAGAAATATTCTCTGTATTTAGCAATGTTATTGAAGAGTAGGGAAAATTTCAAGTCATAGACACAGCTCAAATTCTTCAATCACCAGTTTTATTTAAATATTTGGGATGAGGGATGTTATTGAGTATAATACAATGGAGAATGCTGTAGAGTAGAATGCAGAATTTACATAAATCATAAGACAGATAATTAATTTATCAGTTTAACACTGTTTCCTCGAGCTAAATCTTCAGTTCTTCAACCCAGGGTGTGAGAAGTAATTGGCAAATTGGTTAGGTCACAATTATAACTACTTATTACATAGTAGTTCTCTTCCTTTCCCTTATGTGTATATAGTCAGTGATTTAAAACTGGAAGGGTGAAAAGGACACAAATACATGAAAATATATGCCAGTGTCATGGATTAGAAGAATAAATACTGTTAAAATGTCCATAGTATTCAAAATGATCTACAGATTCTATCCAATCCCTATCAAAATATCAATGATATTCTTCACAGAATAGTAAGAACAATTCTAAAATTTATATGGAACTGCAAAAAACCCTGAATAGACAAAGAAATTTTGAGCAAAAAGAAGAAAGGTAAAAGCATCACACTCTCTTACTTCAAAATATACTACAAAGCTGTAGTAACCCAAACAGCATAGTACTGGCATAAAAAAATACACATATACCCATAGAACAGAATAGAGATCCCAGAAATAAATCCACACATCTATAGCCAACTGATTTTCAACAAAGGTGCCAAGAACACACAATGAGCCAAGGACAGTCTGTTCAACAAATTGTGTTGGGAAAACTGGATACTCATATGCAGAAGAATGAAATTATACCCTTATTTATCACCATATACAAAGATACACTCAAAATGGATTAAAGACTTAAATTTTAAACTGAAAACTATGAAACTAGAAGAAGAAATATAGAAATAAAACTCCTTGACATTTTTCTGGGAAATTGTTTCTTGGATATGACTACAAAAGTACAGGCAACAAAAACAAAACTAGATAAATGAGATTATATCAAACAAAAAAATTCTGCACAACAAAGAACACAATGAACAGAGTGAAGGAAAAACTTACAGAAAAGGAGAAAATATTTGCAAAGTATACAGCTGATAAAGGGTTGAAACCCAAAATATATAAGTTACTCACACAATTCAATAGCAAGGAAATAGATAACCTAATTAAAAATGGGAAAATTACCTTAATAACTTTTCTCAAAAGAAGATGTATGAATGACCAACAGGTATATGAAAAGTGCTCAGTGTCATGGATCTTCAGAGAAATGCAAATCAAACCCACAATGATATATCACCCCACTCCTGTTAGAATGGCTATCCTCAAAAAGACAAAAGATAACAAGGGTTTGTGAGGATGTGCATAAAAAGGAACCCTTACACACTGTTAGTGGGAATTTAAATTACTAAAGCCAACATGAAAAACAGTATGGAGGTTCCTCAAAATATTAAAAATAGAACTACTATATCATCCAGCAATCTCACTACTGGATACATATCCAAAGGAAATGAAATCAGTATGTTAAAAAGATATCTGTACTCCCATGTTTATTGCAGCACTATTCACAATAGCCAAGGTATGAAATAAAAACCTAAATGTTCATCAATAGATGAAAGGAATAAAGAAAATGTGGTGCATTTACCGAAATGGAATACTATGCAGCCATAAAAAGAATGAAATCCTGTCATTTGAGATGACATGAATAATCTGGGGGACATTATGTTAAGTGAAATAAACCAGGGACAGAAAGACAAATACTGCATGATCTCACTAACATGTGGAATCCAAAAAAGTTGATTTCATCAAAGTAGAGAGTAGAATGGTAGTTATCAGAAGCTGGGGTGGTTAGGGGGCAGGAGAAATGGGGAGATGTTGGTGAAAGGATATATAATTACAGTTAGATAGAAGGAATAAATTAAACAGATCTATTGTACAACATGGTGACTGTAGTTATTAATATATTGTATTTTTGACAATTGCAGAGATAGTGGATGTTAACTGTCCTTGCTGCAAAAAAGATAACTATGTGAAGTAGTGCATTTGTTAATTAGTTACTTAGGTTGGTGCAAAGGTAACTGCGGTAATTACTGCAAAGTAATTGCTATTAAAAGTAATGGCAAAAACCTCAATTACTTTTGCACCAACCTAATAAATTTAATTATTCCACAATATATGTGTACCTCAAAGCATCATGTTGTAGATGAGAATATGTACAATTTTATCTTTTTATCTTTTTTAAAAAAATAAATGTTGGATTGGATTTCAAAAAAGAAAAAGAGAAGTAGATTCTCTCTACTGCTCCTTGTAGGAGACCATGAGTCTCCAGACGTCCTTCCTCATTTGATTTACATTAAGTCTGTGATGTGGATTGCACCGTTTAAATGTGGAAGCCCTATGCAATACACCAATTGAGAGACTGGCATTTAATAGGCTACCTGTGAATCCTGTGGTTCCAAAATTAGTGAGGTATTCCTCAGTAGAAAGTGCTTATTTTTTTTTCTTTATTCTGCAAGAATTTATTGACCTTCCATTGTGTACCCTGGGAGTGCAAAGATAAATAAGGCACCATCGCAGTCCTCGAGGATTTCAAGCTCAATCAGGAGAAAAAATGCAAAAAGTATTTTTATATAGCATTATAAGTTGTGTTTTCGAACAGTGATTACATTGCTGTGGAGAAACAGAGCAAACAATTATGTGTGGCATGGGGGTACAGGTGGAATTCATGGAAGGCCTCACGGAACATAAATTTTTTAAATAATGGATTAAGTAGAATACTGGAAGAACTGCACAGAGACATGATAAAGATTAGTGAATTCAATGGTAACATGAGTCAGGGCTTAAAAGAGATGAGGAAGAAGGGATAGGAAGCTTCAAGAACATAGACGATTCTAAGAGACATGAAAAGGAGGTTGGACTTTATCCTGTAAGTCATGGATAAAATGTGAAACAGAGAAGTAGCGAGATTAAATTTGAGTGTTAGAAATGTCACCCTGGTAGCAGTGGAGGAGGGGCTTGGAGGGAGAGCGACAGTACCAATAGTTTAAATGTGTGCTGTTCATACGGTAGCCACCAGCTACGTGTGGCTGCTGAGTACGGGAAATGCGCTAGTCAGAATTGAGACGTTGTCAGTACAAAACGTGCTCTAGGTACTGACAAGAAAAAACTTTGAAGAATATAAAATGTCTTATTAATATTTAATACTGACTCGATTTTGAAAACAGTAATATTTTAGATATATTTGGTTACATAAAATGTACTGTTAAGAGTTAAAAAAATTAAAAATAAAACTGGGAGGGAAGAATGTTCTGCTTTTGTGGCACATGATTGGCATCTCCTAGAGCCAGCAGTTTTAGCAGGTGAGGGAGGGGAAGACTGGGTGAAAACCATACACCTTGTAAATGAAATTCCAATCCAAATTCTTCACAAGTAACAGGGTGGTAGTACATTGGGTCCATGAAAATGTAGCCCGGGTGTTTTCAACCTCAGACCACATTACTTCTTTGGAAGAACAAGTAGCAAGGAATTTGAACTTAGTATTAATGATTATATATATAGTTAACACATACATAGCTCTTCATCTGTGCCAAGTTCAGTTCTTTATTTTTCTAACTTTAGTGTAGTTGACAAATAAAAATTGTATATATTCAAGATGTACATGATGTTTTGATATACATATACATTGTGAAATGGTTTCCATAATCAAGATAATTAACATATCTATCACTTCACATAGTTAATTACTATTAACTATGGTCACCAGAACATATTTATCTTTTAAATGCAAATTTGTATCCTTTGACCAACATCTACCCATTTCCCACACTCCTAACCCCGGTAACCACTCTTCAACTCTGTTTCTATAAGTTTAACTTTTTAATATTCTACATATAAATTAGATTATGTAGTATTTATCTTTTGTGTCTGGCTTATTTCGCTTAGCATAAGATCCTCCAGGTTCATCCATATTGTCACAAAAGACAGAATTTCCTTCTTTTTAAAGCTGAATAGTATTCCATTGTGTGTATGGAAATGTATACACACATAATACATACATACATATATGTACATATCTATACCTATGTATCTATCTAGTACATAATTTTTTTCTTCGTTTATTCACAAAAAGAAACTTAGGTTATTTTTATACTTGGTCAGCCTGAACAATGCTGCAGTGAACATGGGATTGCAGATATCTCTTAGAGATAATAATTTTATTTCCTTTGTATAAATACCCAGAAGTGAGATTGCTGGGTCATGTGATAATTCTATTTTTATTTTATTATTTATTTATTTATTTATTTATTTATTGAGACAGAGTCTCACCCTGTCGCCCAGGCTGGAGTGCAGTGGCATGACCTCAGCTCACTGCAACCTCTGCCTCTTTGGTTCAAGCAATTCTCCTGCCTCAGCCTCCCGAGTAGCTGGGATTACAGGCATGTGCCACCATGCCAGGCTAATTTTTGTATTTTTAGTAGAGACAGGGTTTCACCATGTTGGTCAGGCTGGTCTCGAAATCCTGACCTCGTGATCTGCCCTCCTCGGCCTCCCAAAGTGCTGGGATTACAGGCGTGAGCCACTGTGCTTGGCCTATTCTTATTTTTTATAGGGAACCTCCGTACTGTTTTCCATAATGGCTGTAACAATTTACATTCCCACCAACAGTATATAAGAGTTCCTTTTTCTCCACATCATCATCAATACTTGTTTTTTGACTTCTTAAAATCAAGTTCAGTTCTTAGTTCTTTTCTTGAATTAATGCATTTGACCCTGTAACAACCCAATGACATGGGTACGCTTAATAGCATTTTCCAGCTGAGAAAGCAGGGACATAGGAGTTAAGTAATTGTACAAGATCACACTAATACATGTCAGATCCAAGACTGAACCCAGAAAATCAGCTTCCATGGTATATTATCTTAATCATAACAAACAGCAGCCTCCTTGGTCGTCAGCTCCCTTCTCATGACTCAGGGATGAAACATCTTACTAGAATAAGAGAGGCGTCCGTCAACCAGCTACCTGTAACGCTAGTTCCATTGCTTAGTAATCCTCATTGATAACAAATATATATATGAGATATATATATAGTGTTGTAGGAGGGACCAGGTGGGTAATAATCAAATCATGGGGCTATATATATATATATACACATATATATATACACGTATATATATATACATACATATATATACACATATATGTATATATATGTGTATATATATATATATATAGAGAGAGAGAGAGAGAGCCTTATACTCATGTTCTCCCTAGTGATGATTCCACTGTGCCATGCTTTGTATCTGCTCCATCACAAAAAAATGCTGTCATTTGCAAAAACATTGGTTATTCTGGAGGACTTTATGCTAAATGAAATAAGCCAGACAACAGGAAGACAAATACTACATGATCTCACTTATATGTGGAATCTAAAAAGTCAAATCTATAAACATAGAGACTAGGATGGTGGTTAACAGGTACTGGAGGTAGGAGTGGAAATGGGAGGATGTTGGTCAAAGGATACAGATTTCATTTAGGTAGGAGGAATAAATTCTGGAGACTTAATGCAAACCATGATGATCATGGTTAATAATAATACTTTGAAAATCGTTAGATAGTAAATTTTAAATGTTCTCACCACAAGACAAATGATAAGTATTTGAGGTGACAGATATGTTAATTAGCTTGATGTACTCATCCCACAATGTGTGCATATATCAAAATATCACAATATCCCCCATAAATATATATAATTTTTATTTGTCAAATAAAAATAAATTTTCATGTTGAGTTTGGATATTAAAGTCAATTAAGGAATTGTTATATCAAACAACTTTAGGCTTCCAGTGATAATGGGTAATTTTAGGGGATGTGGAGGGAGAAAAAAAATAGGGTCTGACAGACATCATCGCTCTTTCTTATAAGAACAAAGCTTTTTATCGGACGAAAACTGATATGGTTTGGCTCTGTGTCCCCACCCAAATCTCATCTTCAATTGTACTCCCATAATTCCCACGTGTTGTAGGAGGGACCAGGTGGGTGATAATTGAATGAATCATGGGGTGGTTTCTCCCATACTGCTCTTTTAGTAATGAATAAGTCTCACGAGATCTGATGGTTTGATAAGGGGAAACCCATTTTGCTTGGCTCCTATTCTCTCCTTGCTTGCTGCCATCCATGTAAGATGTGACTTGCTCCTCCTAGCCTTCCACCATGATTGCAAGGCTTCCTCAGCCACGTGACTGTAAGTCCAGTTAAACTTCTTTCTTTTGTAAATTGCCCAGTCTTGGGTATGTCTTTATCAGCAGTATGAAAATAGACTAACCCAAAGACAAAGCCTAATCAACCAGCATTTCCAAGATTCTGACAAAGAGCTATTTGTATCAGATTAATGCTGTATAACTTAATTATTTCTGCCGCCTCCTGATACTTTAACTCTGGGGCAATGTGGTACATCAATGGAATGGTGATGGATAAAAGAAATTCATGTTCTGCTGCCCAATCTCCCATTTTAGGCTCTTCTTCCACCCAAATATGCACACTGTCCCTCTTGTATATAATTTTGATTGAAATCATATAAGACAATGATTTCTAGAAGCAACTGCTGTGAAGAGCAAAGCTACAAAGGCACTCCAGACAGGATAATACTTGAAAGTAGCAGAAGTGCACATCAGAGGGATATTCACCTGGAGTCAGGTAACAGCAGGTTCAAGATCTTTTAAGCCATTACTTGCACAGATCTAAATTAAAAGGCCCTAGGAAAAAGTGCACTAATCTAAAAACTATCTTATTCCGTCATATTTTTTAACTAGAACAAAGTCAATGAAGAGAATGAAACTCAATTCAAATTGTAGTAACAATCTGCATAGAGCAATGAGTAAGTTTGCTAACTTTAGATTTAGATTTGTCTGGGTTCAAATCTTGACCTTGGGCACATTAAGCTCTCACTTAAAAATAAAATAACCTTGTTTTACATTTCTCTACATTCTTATTTTTAAGGTGTGATACCCTATTGTGGTATCAGATTATTAGGATAATTATTATATCCTAATATATCCCAAAGGATAGTATATCCTAATATATCCTATATTATATATATCCTATTATATATAGGATATATAATAATTAGGATATAATTATTAGGTTATAATATTATTAGCATAAAAATTATCCTAATAATAATTAGGATATAATAATTATCCTGATAATCTTATACCACAGTAGGGTAGGAAATGGGCACACTTCTGTGTACTTTCGTGTGTGTCTGTGTGTGTTGGGGCTGAAGGATTGGCAGGCATGTGATCTTGAAGATGTTGTATTCATTGCTTTGGACCTGGAAATTATTCACTAGCCTATGACATGCTGCAGTGCTGTGAAGATATTTCCGTTGTGCCAAGTTAACCATCCCCTTAGTCTTCAGGGTGACTGGTTAGGACCTAGAAGAGTCACACCTCATTGCAGGTCGCCTCTAGTTTGTAAGCATCTTTGTCCCTTGACCACAGTGAGCCATATGAAATTCTGACTTTTCTACTAGTGCTTTGATGTAAAGTTTGGGAAGCAATGCTATAGGCAGAGGGAACCCACAGAAGACTTTGTAAAACAGTGACATGTGCAAAGAGGCTAATGTGATGTATCTAAAGTGCTTACTTAGCACAGTGTCTGGCTTATTGTAAGGCCTCAGTTGAGGTATGTGTCTAGCTAGGTATGAGCTCATTGAGAGAATATATGTTGAAAAATATGTGTCATGAATTTAGTAATAGAATTAAAATCAAATTGCATATGTTAATTATAAGAGATTAGCAAACAATAGAGCATATAATTGTTTTTACAGCATTTTTGTGTGAGGCACATTAATGATTTAATTTGTTATGTAATGCTTAGTGTGCACATAGTTTTTAGTTTCTTTTTTTTCTTTTTTTTTTTTTTGAGACAGAGTCTGACTCTGTCGCCCAGGTTGGAATGAAGTGATACAATCTTGGCTGACTGCAACCTCTGCCTCCGGGGTTCAAGTAATTATTGTGCCTCAGCCACTCGAGTAGCTGGGATTACAGGTGTGTGCCACCACTCCTGGCTAATGTTTGTATTTTTAGTAGAAACAAGGTTTCGCTATGTTGTCCGGGCTGCTCTCAAACTCCTGACCCCAAGTGATCAACCCATCTCAGCCTCCCAAAGTTCTGGGAATGTAAGTGGGAGCCACTGCGCCCAGCAAGTGTACACATACATTTGAGGAGCTCTCAATGAATCACACCTGCTCAGGGGTTCTAGGATTTCAATTTGGGATCCATTGCCATAAAAATCAACAATGATATAGTCCACGTTCTTCTATCCCTACACCATTTCCTGTTCTTTTAATAAGAATTATGTATGTTGGGGAATTTAGAGACAAATTAGAAATGATTAATTTTCTTAAAAATATTAAATTCTAGTGGGGGGATTCGATAGATACATAAGTAATTGTGATGCATGATAGAAAGTGCTAAATTCCACACAACAGGTACAGGAAAAAATGCTATAAGAATATACAAAAAGAAATCCTGTAAGAGGAGAGAGAAATCCACTCCATTTGAGAGGATCTGGAAAGGCTTCATGGAGTATGTGTCAGTTAAGACTCTTTAGTTACTAGTGACAGAGGACTGAATGAAAAAGGGCTTAAGAAAAAAAATAGAAGATATGGACTTTCATTATTAATATTCCATGAAGAGGTGTAGCTTCAGGAATATTTTGATCCGGTTGTCATACATCTAAGACCAGTGTTTCTCTCTTCCTTTTCAGCTTTGCTTCCTTTGTGATGGCTCTATTCTCAAACAATCTCTCTGCTCACTCCAATATCCTCCCAGGGGCAAGTTCGGCAAAAAGGAGAAAGATGTGTCCAGCTGGGTTTCAGACAAATCCTAAGATTCACCAGGAATTTGGCCAATTTGGTCAAATGTCCACCCCTTGGGAATTACTATGATGGAACGATAGACTACCTTTCTTGCCTTAGGCTTGGTTTCATGCTCTGCTCTACAGCTCGTGAATTGAGAGTGAGGGGCATTTTTCAAATAGGAAAGTGGGTTCTATTTCTAGACAAAAAAAACAGTATTATTTGCAGAATGGCTACAAAAAATCAATAACTATTCATCAAAGGGTTTGATTTTTTATCTGGGCCTTGGAGTATAGGTGAGATCAGAAATGTTGAGAGCAAAGTAGTGTGAAAGTGAATAAATAAATTATTGGCACACAGATCCTGTTGCAGAATTCTTGTTGGGTGAAGTCATAGTCATAACCCTTCTCCAAAGGCACACTTCTCATGCCCTTAATTCCTTCCACTATAGTTCTCCCATTTATGTCATGAGAGGTAGCCTAAAACTCTGAAGTTGGGCCACTCAAAATGACAATGAATTTAGTCAAATTTACAAGTGAGCTCTTTAGGCTTAAGTGTCTTTTTATGGTCTATCATATCAAGGGGCAATCTGTGGGACAAAAAGTTACCAGGAAGTTCCATATTTCAGGAAGAAAAGGGTGGATTTTGTATCATATGTCTCCCTATATCCAATATAATGCTCAAGAATGCTGAAAATGATGATGATAATGACAGCAATTAAGATTTTTTTGAATGCGTGGAATGCATCAAGTACCATGCTAAGTGCTTTGCATGGATTATTTCATGAAGTCTTTATAACACTACAAGGTGAGGGCCATTTTTATCCCTATATTATAGGTGAGGAAACCAAAACATAAAATATTAAATATATTGACTAAGGAAACAGTCAAAGATCAGATCCGGGATACAAAACCACACTCTGATCGCTATACCTCCTCTCCCCCAGTTCTGATTCTTCTCTAATCTTAATCTCAGCACCTATGTAAATCAAGTAGCTCAAATCAGAAACTCAGAACTCATTGTTGACACCAACCTCTCCTTTACCCTATGTAGAGACTGCTAAGTGTTTCTCAAACTCCACATACCATTTCTCCTAGACCCACAACTGGGCTACATTTCCCCAAATTCCTGGCAATTAAAGACCATAAGACTGAATCTTGGCCAATACAATGTGGGTGGAGGTGATGTGTATCTCCCATGGTCCTACACACTTCCGATCTGTCTCTATATCAGTTGAGAGGGCTTGAGGAGCGAGGGTGAGGTCCTGAGGTTGGACTGTGCTTCAAGGTGGCATGGTTCCCTAGATGACATCCTAAGGCAAACCCACATTGCTAATGTACATTGGAAATACATTTCTATTTTATTTTTCTATTATTAAGCAGGAAATACATTTCTCTTATGAGAAGCTACTGAGATTTTAAGGTTCATATGTAGAGATGTTAGTCTATCATGATTAATATATCCACCCTGAAATTCATTACTAAAAATCTATCCTGAATATATCCAGTCTTCTGATTTCCATGCCTCTATCCTAGTCTAAGTTACCACCCACCATCCCTTGTCAAGATTGCAGCAGTAGCCACTCAAGGTGTTTCTTCTTTTCTTTTTATTGGTGACAGAGTCTGTCACCCAGGCTGGAGTGCAATGGTGCCATCTTGGCTCACTGCAACATCTGTCTCCCAGGTTCAAACAATTCTCATGCTTCCGCCTCCGCAGTAGCTGGGGTTACAGATGGGCAACACCACGACTGGCTAATTATTTGTATTTTAGTAGAGGCAGGATTTCACCATGTTGCCCAGGCTGGTCTCGAACTTCTGAGCTCAGACAAATCACCCACCTGGGCTTCCCAAAGTGCTGGGATTACAGGTGTGAGCCACCGTGCCCGGCCTTAAGGTGTTTCTTATCACCACCCTTACCCCAACTACATTTCCCGTATACTTTCAAAGGTAGACTATTTTTTTCCTTTTTTAGTAAAAATTGTATTCAGTGGTGAAATGATTCTGTATGATACTATAATGGCAGATAGATGAAATTATGTATTTGCCAAAACCCATGGAACTGTACAACATAAAAATGAACCCTAACATAAAGACCTCAGTTGATAATATTGTAACAGTAATGGTTTATCAACTATAACAAATGTACCACACTAAAGCAAGATGTTAATAATAGGGGAAACTGTGTATAGGTCAAAGGAGAAGAGGTATATGGAAATTCTCTGTACTTTCTGTGCAATTTTCCCGTAAACCAACCCTGCTCAAAAATAGAGTCTATTAATTTTTAAAAATCTGGTTATATCCTTCTTCTGCATAAAATCCTTTAATAGCTTCTCATTGTTCTTAAACAAAACATGGTCTACGTGGCCCTAATGGCCTGGCCCCTCCACGTGCCTCCAGCCTCATCTCCCACACTTCACCAACCTCACTGTGTCCCTGACACGTGAACCTTCCATCAGTTCTTCAAAAGGGGCGAATGCTGTTTAACCAGGGTCCTGCATGTGGTGTTTCTTCTGATTGGGCATTTTGTCTCTCTTCTTTATCCCCTCAAACTTCAGTTTTCAGATCCAGCAACACCTCTTCCAGAGAGGTGATTTTCTCACCATTCAATAAATCAGATTCCCTCACAGCCCCATTATTTTCTCTCACAACTCTCTATTCCACTATAGTATTTATGGTGGTTTACGAAATGAGAAATATTGTTTGTTTTGTTCCCTTTGCAAAACTTAGTAGCTAGTGTGGGAATTGGAATACAGCAGATGCACAAAACAAAACAAAATAAGAAAAGCAAAACTTGTATTGGACTCATGATGTGCCAAGCAGGGTTTTAATTATCTTATCTATGTTAACTCATTAAACTTTCCTAGCAACCTTATGAAATAGATACCATTAGCACGTCCATGTTACAGATGAGTAAACTGAAGCCAGAGATATTGAGTCACTTGCTGAAAACTTCACAGCTTGTCAGTGGTGGAGTTTGGATTCGGTTCCAGTACGTGTGGCTGTGGTGTCTGTCCTTTTAACTAGTGTGACTCTCTATCACTGACTAATAAATGAACAAACCAATGAAGGCAGCCTGTGCTCCTAACTTCTCATTAAACTGCCTGCCCTGTTCCCTGAAATTCACAGGAATGTTCATGACCATTTTTCCTTATGTTTTTTGCTCTTGCTCATCAGTTCATATTCCAAGTCCAAAGCTAAAAACTTCTCGTTATCATTATTTCAAATCTCCTCTTATGTTCCTTTTTTTTTTTTTTTTCAAAGGGCAGCTCCTTTTTAAAGTCTTTTGGTTAAGTGATAGTAAATATATTGCCTTTCTCTCAGTAGAGTTTTGGGTGAATGGTATTCTGACTTTAGAGGTGATCAATTAACTTTAGGGAGTAAAGAAAGATAAATCGATGTGGTCCATATTCAGCTACATTCTTCAGTGGATTATTACTTGAAGATCAAAGCTGGATTAATGGGGAAAAAAAACCTCCAGAAAACACTAGAGCATTATTGCATTTTGAGCCCGTGGAAAGCATTTTTCATTTATTAGCTTTGGGACATTCTGCTCATATTCTGTACATGAAAATGTAGGAACATAAAGACAAAGGCAAAAAGAAAGAGCAGAAATAATCAAGAAAAAGATGAGAATATGTATAGTACAACTGAAAAGGCTCATCTTTAAATTTAGTTGTAGAAACACAGGCAATAGCATTCAAAAAGGCATCAAATGACTTGGAATAATACGATCCATGGGCTTAACTAAGAACTTTGCCACAGGGAAGCCATACACATAAGCAGTTGCTGTATAGCTGTGATTTGAATTGTCAGTCCCCTCTGGGGGCCCAGAAGATTTTAAAGAGAAACTACAGTTGCTTTCCATCAGCTTACAGCATAGAGGCAATTGCTTCTTTAAAAGATATATCTAAATAAAATGTCAAGATGATACATGCTTTTAAAGGAATGTTTGTAGAATGTTCAACACAGCTACAATTCTTTCTGGCACAATTCAATAGCAGTTCTCAATTTTCTTTGAAGGGAAATATGCAGGATATAAAGAAACCCGCACTCTGCAGAGATGATAAGTGCAGTTGTCAGATTGAAGTAATATTTTTAGTTATGGTTTTAGTATATTAAATTATATTTTTATGGTGAATTATTTTTCTGGTTAGTTCATTGAGCTTATATTAATGTTAGCATATGGACTTACTATCTGGGCATTTATATAAATTATCAGAATGGAGGTCATTAGGGGAAGACAAAGAGAAAGTCACACAGCATTAAGATTTTTAAAAGAAAGTAGACATAGAACTAGGAATGTTGAGCTGTAGTTTTGGTACTAATCAATGAGCTGTTGGATTTTAGATAAAAATTAATAACTTAATTTTTCCTGCCCTCATTTATATAACTTACAATAATTAAAAGTAACTCTGTTGTTGTAGGGTTTTGATGATATAGTGTACACATATATGAACTAGCTGTGTAATCTTGAGGAAATGGCCTTTTTCATTTATTTGATAAATATTTATGGGATGTTTACCACGTGCCAGGTCTGTGCTTGGCCCCCACGATATGGTAGTATGTGTATACTATAGCACATGCTGATGTCTACAAAGAAATACATAGTAGGTCCTCCTACAGTGTTTATGATTTACTAAGGATGAAAAACTTTAAATGATTAATCCTGCTAATCAAGGTGTAATTATATCCTGAGCTCAAGACTTGTCAGGAAAGGGACATGGTCCTTTAAACCATGAACAAGGGAACTGAGTGGTATTGGGAAGGCAGGGAAAGCTTCCCTAAGGAGTGTCCTTGAGCTGAGATCTAAAGGAGAAACAGGAGATAACAAATGGAAAGAGAGACTAGCAGTTCAGACTGATGAAACAGCATATACAAAAACCCTGGGGTCAGCAGAATGGTGACTTTGGTCAACTGAAAGAAGGCTGGGTTCCTGGAGGCAGAGTGTAAACTACAGCAAGTTTTCAGAGGAAAGCAAAGGTAGAATAAAAAAAGTCTTGCGGGCAGCATTTGAATTTTGTTGTTCTTTCCAGTTACAACAGGAATCCCAAGCTCCTCACTTAAAAATGGGGGAAATGGACTTAAAGAGCTGATTATGCATGTAAATCACACAACACTAAGGCTTAAGTTACATTAATCCATCTTGCATTACTATAAAGGAACACCTGAGACTGGGTGATTTATAAAGAAGAGGTTTATTTTGGCTCATGGTTCTGCAGGCTGTACAGGAAGCATACTGCTGTCATCTACCTCTGGTGAGGTCTCAGGAAGTTTACAGTCATGGCAGAAGGTGAAGGGGGAGCAGGCACATCACATGTCCAGAGAGAGAGAGAGAGCAAGAGAGAGATGGGGGAGATCCCACTCTTTTTAACAACCAGATCTTGCGTGAACTTATCACCACTCATTACCTTGGGGAGGGCACCAAGCCATTCATGAGGGATCCGCCAAATTCCTCCCACCAGTCCCTACCTCCAACACATTTCAACACAAGATTTGGAGGGGACACACATCCAAACCATATCACCGATACACAGTAGGCATGTAATAAACAATTCTCTCAGACCATGTTCTGAACTATGAAAGTCTTTCACTATTAGACCCACTCTTCACCAAGAGGTTCTTATTTTATGCATATTTACAAAGCCTGATGCATTCTCATAAAACATTTTTCTTCTCTACAGCTGCAATAAATAGTAAATAGCAGGTTAATACTACCATCTTAATATCTAAAATTAGTAGTCTGTGGACTACTTGTCCCCCAAAGCTTTTCTCTATGTCTCCAAGAAAATATTTATAATTGAAATATAATACATATAGAGATGTGCACAAATCATAGGTGGGCAGCTTGATGAATCTTCACAAAGTGAACACCTACATGCAACCATCACCCAGATCAAAGAATAGTATATAAGCAGCACCCTGGGACCCTCCTCATGCCCTCTTCCAGTCACAGCCCTCCTTCCTTCCCAGTGGTAACCATTATGCTGTTTCCTGCTACCATTGATTCATTTTACCTTGTTTGGAACTTTAAAATAGTAGACTCATACAGTATGTATTATTTTTGATAAAACATTTTTTACTCATAACAACATTTGCAAGATTTTTCTATATTATTGCATGTAGTGGTAATTTATTCATTTTCATTATTTCATAGTATATATTAAATATATATAAATATATAAATATGTATATATAGTATGTATTCTGCCATGAATACGTATAATTTATTTATCTGTTCTAGTGAGGATAATCACCTAGGAACATTTAATAAATATTTTCAAATGAGAAAATGAATACATTTCTCAACGACTTACTCTCTTCAGCTGTAAAACAAGCTCAATAATAAAATCAAAACTTACTCTGTAAGATTGTTGTGAGGATTAAATAGAACAAAGCATACGAAATGCCCATTCAGTGACACACAGTAAGTCTTCGTAAGTAGTATCTACTTACAATTATTTCAGGAATTCTTTTTTTTTTTTTTAGTGCAGTGGCGTGATCTCAGCTCACTGCAAGCTCCACCTCCCAGGTTCACGCCATTCTCCTGCCTCAGCCTCCCGAGTAGCTGGGACCACAGGCGCCTGCCACAACACCGGGCTAATTTTTTGTATTTCTAGTAGAGATAGCGTTTCACTGTGCTAGCCAGGATGGTCTCGATCTCCCGACCTCGTGATCCGCCGGCCTCGGCCTCCCAAAGTGCTGCGATTACAGGTGTATTTCAGGAATTCTTTTATAAAAGATTTAGAAAATAGGGGAATGACCACAAGTGAAAAATGCTACCTTAACTCGAAGTGGCTAGAATAAGGTTCTAGAATTGTGAAGAAATCCAACTAAAATAAATATGCAAAATGCTGTCTGTCACACCTTGTACTTTTTAAGCTAATTTAGCCTATCCAAGTACTATGTACATGATAAACGATGAAGTCAAGCTGTAGATGCTTAAGCACTTTAATTGCCTTGGGCTGTTCCTGTCCTCCTGACTTTGCACTTGTTCTATCCTGTTTCACCAGGCTCTTGACCCTCGCATTGTTTCTTGGTTTCTGTACCACCTTTGCTATTTGGTACCAAATCATCTTGAATTTAAAAACTTTAGACCTGCTGTTCCTTTATGTCTAGGACTGTAATTTATTCTGCAAATTCTTCCTACTTCTGGTCACCATATCCGGAAGTCTGAAGATGGTTCAGATAGTTGTGCTGAACATATATGGGGCATTCGATATATAGACATTGATTGGCATATTGCCTGCAGATTTGAGTCATGGTAAATAGGAATTAGTGGAAGCCTAATTATAGATTAATGCCACAAAGTCACTGAAATGACCCTTCGGACACTGTTTGCTTAGTGTATCATTGATTATAGAGAGAAATTATAACAGCCCCAGGATTGCTGTGAAGTGCTAATTCACACAATGCTGTCACATTTCCCTGACTCCTCTGTTCATGGGCCATATCCAATCAAAATTCTTACTGCAGAGTATGCTGGTGCCAACAAAATCTCTGAGTCTGGCACAGAGCTCTCCTGTGAATATAGTGAATCCAGCTACCTGGTGGCAATATCTACTTAAATAATCTGTAGATAGTTGAAACTTAACATGTCCAAAGTCAACTTATTATCATGTCTTTTATCATTTCTAACCATTACTCTCACATTCGCAAACTTCATGGCACCATCATGCATTTTGCATCTTCAGTCAGAAACCTGGGCATTGTCTTTGACATCTCTTGCGACTTACCCATCACATCCAATCAATCATCAAGACCTGTCCACTCTGTCAACTAAATAAACTTAAAAATCTGTCTACTCCTATCATTCATACTCAGTTTTCCTTGAATGCATAATTTCCAGTCCACAATAACACGTACAACTTTCAATCAATTTTCCTGGTCTTTTTTACTTTATCTCCCTACTCCTACTCAGGAAGACCCCCATAGTCAAAGGGGTCTTTCTAAATGTCATACTTGATCATGTTAATCCCCAGCCTAAAATTCTTTCGTAACTCCTTCTTGCCATTTAGATGAGTCAAGCCAACAATTTAGCATGGACTGTAGATTCCTTTGTAATTTTGTACCTGGGGGTTCACCACTTGTAAAGTTCTCCATTCCAGCCATTCTAAGATATTTGCAACATGCCATTTTAACATTCATCTCTGGACATTTGCATATATTCTGACCTCCACATGGAAAATTTTTCTTCCTGATTCACCATTTCCAGACTAGTCCTAATTATCCTCAGGTTTGTACTTCTGTATTAGCTCCTCCTCCAGTACCTTATACTTACTCCTTCAAACCAATTGTTGACTTCTTTGAAATTGATTGTTTACTCGTTTGAATCCTCTCTAGACCATAAACTGATTGAGCATAGTAGTCTATCTTGTTTTCATTTTATGACCAGCATTGAGTGCAACACATGTCATAGAGTACTAGCACAAAACATTTGTTGAATATATGAGCAAATCCATTAAAAGTTAATGAAAGATGTGCTTATAGGAAAGTATTCAGCAGCTGCCATTTTATTTTATGGTAGCAGTGTACTAGATGTCAAACCAAGAGTATCTCAGTATATTTTTAAAACATACACTTATTCGAAGTTTTCCTGAAAGAGACAGATAACCTGGTAAATGCTAAATGTTAATGGAGTACATGAAAGTAAATATCACACTCCAGGCAAGCCATGTTTTTCTTTATAAACAGAGATGGACATAATTAACCCAATGTCATCCGTTCATTCTTTCCCTAGGCATTTACTATTCTCTGCAAAAATCCAAAGACCATAAAATTTGAGTTCTCTTACTGATTTTTGGGATGTAACACTAACTTATGCATATAGATATTCTTATTCTCTCAGTGTTTGGTGGCTTATAACTATCTAGGTTAGAAGAGAAGGTAGCTGTGAAGTAGGGTAAAAAGTATACCTGGATTTTGCCACTTACTTAGCTGAAGGACTTCAGATATTATTTGGCTCTGTGTCTCCACCCACATCTCATATGAAATTGTAATTCCTAATGTTGGGGGAGAGACCTGGTGGGAGGTGATTGGATCATGGGGGTGGATATCCCTCTTGCTGTTCTCATGAGATCTGGTTGTTCAAATGTGTGTAGCACTTCACCCTTCTCTTGCTCTCCTACTCTGCCATGTGAAGAAGGTACTTGCTTCCCTTTTGCCCTTCTGCAATGATTGTAAGTTTCCTGAGGCCTCCCCAACCATGCTTTCTGTACAGCCTGCAGAATTATGAGTTAATTAAACCTCCCATCTTCATAAATTGCCGAGTCTCAGGTAGTTCTTTATAGCAGTTTGAAAACAGGCAAATACAGCTTCCTATCAATTCTAGCAACAGAAGCATCTTCTTTTGCTTCCATCTACTTCAAATGTCATCTGCTTGTTTCTACTTTCTATTACCAGCCAAGCCAAGGCCACTATTATTTGTCACTTAGCCTGTCCATTGACTTTGCTGTTTCTAGGCTTGTCAGAATCCAATTTATTCTCTATCCTTCAAATAGCTAGGGTGATCTTTTCAGAGGGCAAATTTGATTTTGACACTGCTCTGTTGGAAATCCTTCCATAGCATCCCGTTGACCTCAAGATAAAATTCAAGTTCTTTATTGTCTCCTAGGAAAGTGTGCCAGATTTGATTCCTGCAACCTTTTCCCCTTCAGATGAGGAATTCCACATTTCCTTTCTTTCTTTTGTTGTATCCAGCTACACTGGCTTTTTCTTCGGTCTTAGGTGAGCAATGCTCCAAATCCCGAAGTAGCTCCTGTTGCTGGTGAATAGTGCAAGCTCCTCATTATATAGCCCACTGTCTTTCACCAGGAAGGTCACAGAGTTCCCACTGCATTCCAACAGGGACCCCCACACTCTAGGAAGATAGCAAATCATAGAGGGAACAGCTCAAAGGCAGACAGACCTGGGTTTAAATGCCCACATAAATGAAAAACAATAATATAAATAAGGAGAATAAAACATATTCACTATTATTTATTATTTGTATAGGGACTATACTAATTGGTTTTCATTTATTGTCTCTTTTTGGCCTGAAAACTGCTGTATCTTATATTTATTCCCATTTGATACATAGAGAATGAATATGCAAAGAGGATAAGTATCTTGGCCATCCAGTGAAATAGGCAAAGGGAGGGTTTAAATCTTTCAAGTAGCCAAGGTCTGTGACAGATTCTAGTGACAAGATTCTAGTGACAGAACTTAACTTCTGTCATATATAGAACATTTCCAGGATATAACAAAGTATTTAGTGTGCTGCTTAGCGAACACTAAATTTTTACTATAAATAATTGTCCTTTCTGGAAGGAGCCAACCCTGTTTCTTCTCTGCCGGACCACATCCTTTTCACTCGTCAATGTTTACACAGCTTTTCTCAATCCCTGGTGTCACACCAATCATCCTCTGACTGACTCTACCATTAATTTGGCCTTTGTTTTGTTTTGTTTTTCATTCGCCATGTAGGATCACAAATTCCTGGAGAGCGCTGGCTGCTTTTTTATGTTTTTCTGACATTTCTCTCTGGACCTTGCATGGTGCAAAGCAATTGCAGACTACTCAATTCAGTCCCGGTTGAATGAATGTGTTAAGCCTCATAAGGATCAATCTTCTGACCTTGAACTCATTAGTACTACACTGTAAACAGCTGAGCTAATGAGTTAGACTAAACATAGTTAATTGTTTTTTAATAAAGAAGTGCTTTGTGAGCCCCATTTATTGAATAGCCCTATGTCTCTTAACTAGGGGATATTTTTCCACCAGGAGACATTTGGTCATGTCTGGAGAAATTTTCAGTTGTCACAAAGCGGGTGGAGTTGGTACTAGCAATTTGTGTGTACAGGACAGGGATGTTGCTAAACATCCTACAACGCACAGGACAGCCCCATCAACAGAAAAGATTATCCAGACCATCATGTCAATAGCACTGAGGTTGAGAAGCCCTGAGTTAGACTAGGTTATATCAATAGATTGTAAAGCTTGCATAGATTTTATCAGTTTATAAATATGTAGTATGAATCTATGTTGCAGCTTACTTAGATTGCATATAAACATATGAACAATAGCATAAAACCTCTATCTGCTAAATATTTTTTGAATCAAATTTTCAAGAACTACTAGAAAAACTCATGTGTAAACTTCATTAATTCAGAACTTGAGGGAAAGCTACTTCTTACAGTGTGATTTGTATTACACAGGCAACCAGTTTTATGATTTGGCATAATATAACAATAATTCAATGTGTCAACTTACAGACTAATGCTCAGAAGATTTTAAAAATAGTTTTCATAGATTGATAAGAATCATCTGTTACTTACATGTTTTTATAGTCAAAGGATTGATGATAAAGTTTTTAAAAATATTTTGAAACTTATTATAATTTTAACACCTCACTCTCTTTTACCTTTATAATTTCAACTAAGAATTGCAACTCATGTATCAAAGAGCATAAATTCCAAGTTAGTGGTATTTAAATTAATATATTATTTCATGATAACATTATGATCATATAATTCTTATATTGAAGTACAGTGCAAATGCAACACACACACACACATATCACACATGCACAGAACAGCTGATGTTTGGATAGAGGCTAGAAACAGGGTCATGAAGATGGAACACTGGCTGTAAGAAAAGAATAGAATTACAAACAGGGATTCTTTCTTTGAGAGGTTGAACTTGTGTACCTGCAATGAAAGAATTTTTGTATGTTATCCTAATATCTAAATTTTAAAATAAA